>NC_053168.1:91576319-91586319 GCF_016835505.1 Polypterus senegalus
CACACGGGTTCAGTAAACATATACTCAGCCTCCCATCGGTTTTAAAGGCTCTATTTTCAGAATCAACTTTTCTCTTCAGCATCGTGTGAGCTAGCTTCGCAATAACTTGCAGCATCATAAGGTAGACTTGATTAACGCGTAAGTGTTCGCAAGGCAGCTGAAGCGCTGCATTATGGGATCTGTAGTTTATTGTGTTACCAGCGCTTCATATACCCGGCTTTAATAACAATAATACAGTATATAAAATGATCTCGGGCGGATATAATTACACTGGGCGGATGTGGCCCGCTGCCCTTGAGTTTGACACATATGGACTAAATAGAACTTGAAAAGATATATTTTTCAAATGTGATCGCAATTCAGATAGAGTTGACGCGCACTACAGCCTGCATGCCTCAATAAGTCATCCTCCCTCGCTCTTACTTTTTACCGCTCATCTAATGAATACACTGAGTATGGCTTTACCAAAACAATCATTGATGGCTAATAAAGTATCCATTATTCGAGTATGTAGATCGGGATATATATATACATATATATATACCCGCGATCGCAGCGGAGAAGTAGTGTGTTAAAAAGCTAGAAAAGAAAAGGGAACATTTTAAAAATAACGTAACATGACTGTCAATATACAGTATTTGTTTTGTGAGTGTTACTGAGTGTTGCTGTCATCAAGGATTTGATTATCATTATTTCTTTCAATCAGGTTCGTATTTGTAGGATGTGTTGTGTTCAAGTTACATTCCGTGTTTGTCAATCGCTGTAAAGATGACAGGTTTCATTCATCGATTCGTTTCTTACTGCATCAATAAACAGCTCGTCTGCTTCTTTATCTGAGACCTGACACACTGCATGCACGGGTTTTTACACTGTCTTCCTTTAGCGGGACATTGACTTTTTCCAACGTGTGCTTTGTTTCCGCAGTAGCTGGATTTATGAATATGCTTGTATGTATCAGACGCTTCATATTTTTGCTGCCTTTTCAATTGTGTAATTCGGTTTTGTTCAGCTCTTTGGAACTGTTGCTTTTATCTGTGCACTGCGCCAGTTCACGTGAGCCACTCGGTGTACATGCATCGAAGGTTCCCAGCTGTGCTGGTGCCATCTCGTGCTATGTCCATGGCTGTATTTAATGTTACCTTAGTCCTGGCACTTAAAACTTTCTCTCGCAGTTTCGCTGAGTTTGTGTCAAACACCACCCTGACCATCTCATCTTCCTCTCCATAAGCACAGTCCTTCACCCGTGAATATTTAGTGGGAGTTTGCTATTGGATTGCCGCTGACGGACGGCCTTATATGGGCAGGCACTAAATTACAAACGCCAGCGCAGCCTGTCTATGAACTTAATTTAAAGTGTAGGTTTACATGCGTGCTTTGTTTCAAGTAGCAGAACTCATGAATATGGTTGTATATGTCACTTTCGCCGCTTCTTATTGTTTCGCTGCCTTCTCAATTATATAATGCATGTTTTCTTCAGCGCTTTTGAGGTCTTCCTGGTTTTCTATGTACTGCGTGATTACGTGGGAGGCGTGATGATGTCACACGAAACTCCGCCCCACGGCGTTGAAGCTCATCTCCATTACAGTAAATGGAGAAAACTGCTTCCAGTTATGACCATTACGTGTAGAATTTCGATATAAAACCTGCCCAACTTTTGTAAGGAAGCTGTAAGGAATGAACCTGCCAAATTTCAGCCTTCCACCCACACGGGAAGTTGGAGAATTAGTGATGAGTCAGTGAGTGAGTCAGTGAGTGAGTGAGTGAGGGCTTTGCCTTTATTAGTATAGATATATACATATATATATATATATATATATACATATATATATATATATATATATATATACACATACATACATATATATATATATATATATATATATATATAGAATATATATAGAGAATACCCGAGAGAAATGGTTAAAGAAGGTACGAAAAAAAAAAGGAAACATTTTGAAAATAACGTAACATGATTGTCAATGTAATTGTTTTGTCACTGTTATGAGTGTCACTGTGATATATATATATACTAACAAAATACCCAAGGCTCGCAGCGGAGAAGTAGTGTGTTAAAGAAGCAATGAAAAAGAAAAGGAAACATTTTGAAAATAACGTAACATGATTGTCAATGTAATTGTTTTGTCACTGTTGTGAGTGATGAGTGTTGTTGTCATATATATATATATATATATATATATACACATATATATACATATATATATCTACATATATACACATACATATACACACACACATAAATACATACACACATACATACATACACACACAAATACATATATATATACATACACACACACACACATATAAACATATATATACATACAGTACATATCTACATATATACACACACAGCTATTTCGTATCAGTGCAATACGCTGCTTGTTAAAACGGATAACTCCCGCTCTTACGTGCAAGTCTGCGTGGATATTATGAACATAATGCATGCATAAGGTTCGAGCCGCATGTAGACGGACTTTTTTTGTTCTTCGAAGTCACCAAAGCGCCGTGCAAACTCAGTGCGCTCAGTTTATCAGCAAAGTGGGTATTTGGGAACACCGTAGTGACGACTTGGTTCAACATTACTTGGCAACAGGGAAAGTGAGGCAAGGTGCACTGGTGCATTTGTGTCTCCCATAAAAGCAGCTTCACTTGAAATCACTTTGTGATTGTGCACGGGTTAAAACGTCCGCTGAAGTGTCAGATTCTTATTTAATTATGCTGCTTTCTGTATCTTCTGCATTGCATTCAGGTTAACCTGATGTTTTGTCTCATAGTGCCGTCTTAGATTAAATTCTGTAATTACAGCCACATTAGCTCCACAAATGAGACACACGGGTTTAGTAAACATATACTCAGCCTCCCATCGGTTTTTAAAGGCTCTATTTTCAGAATCAACTTTTCTCTTCAGCATCGTGAGCTAGCTTCGCAATAACTTGATTAACTTCGGTAAGTGTTCGGCAAGGCAGCTGAAGCGCTGCATTATGGGATCTGTAGTTTATTATGTTACCAGCGCTTCATATACCCGGCTTTAATAACAATAATACAGTATATAAAATGATCTCGCGGGCGGATATAATTACACGCCGGGCGGATGTGGCCCGCGCCCTTGAGTTTGACACATATGGACTAAATAGAACTTGAAAAGATATATTTTTTCAAATGTGATCGCGCAATTCAGATAGAGTTGACGCAAGACTACAGCCTGCATGCCTCAATAAGTCATCCTTCCTCGCTCTTACTTTTTACCGTTCATCTAATGAATACACTGAGTATGGCTTTACCAAAACAATCATTGATGGCGAATAAAGTATCCATTATTCGAGTATGTAGATCGGGTTATATATATATACATATATATATATACCCGCGTATCAGCGAGAAGTAGTGTGTTAAAAAGCTATGAAAAGAAAAGGGAACATTTTAAAAATAACGTAAACATGACTGTCAATATACAGTATTTGTTTTGTGAGTGTTACTGAGTGTTGCTGTCATCAAGGATTTGATTATCATTATTTCTTTCAATCAGGTTCGTATTTGTAGGATGTGTTGTGTTCAAGTTACATTCCGTGTTTGTCAATCGCCGTAAAGATGACAGGTTTCATTCATCGATTTGTTTCTTACTGCATCAATAAACAGCTCGTCTTCTTCTTTATCTGAGACCTGACACACTGCATGCACGCGTTTTTTACACTGTCTTCCTTTAGCGGGACATTGACTTTTCCAACGTGTGCTTTGTTTTGGATTTATGAATATGCTTGTATGTATGAGACGCTTCATATTTTTGCTGCCTTTTCAATTGTGTAATTCGTTTTGTTCAGCTCTTTGGAACTGTTGCTTTTATCTGTGCACTGCGCCAGTTCACGTGAACAGCTCGGTGTACATGCATCGAAGTTTCCCAGCTGTGCTGGTGCCATCTCGTGCTATGTCCATGGCTGTATTTAATGTTACCTTAGTCCTGGCACTTAAAACTTTCTCTCGCAGTTTCGCTGAGTTTGTACCAAACACCACCCTGACCATCTCATCTTCCTCTGCATAAGCACAGTCCTTAACCCGTGAATATTTAGTGGGAGTTTGCTATTGGATTGCCGCTGACGGACGGCCTTATATGGGCAGGCACTAAATTACAAAAGCCAGCGGCAGCCTGTCTATGAACTTAATTTAAAGTGTAGGTTTACATCGTGCTTTGTTTCCAAGTAGCAGAAGTCATGAATATGGTTGTATATGTCACTCGCTTCGCTTCTTATTGTTTCGCGGCCTTCTCAATTATATAATGCATGTTTTCTTCAGCGCTTTTTTGAGGTCTTCCTGGTTTTCTATGTACTGCGTGATTACGTGAGAGGCGTGATGATGTCACATGAAACTCCGCCCCCACGGCGTTGAAGCTCATCTCCATTACAGTAAATGGAGAAAAACTGCTTCCAGTTATGACCATTACGTAGAATTTCGATATAAAACCTGCCCAACTTTTGTAAGGAAGCTGTAAGGAATGAACCTGCCAAATTTCAGCCTTCCACCCACACGGAAGTTGGAGAATTAGTGATGAGTCAGTGAGTGAGTCAGTGAGTGAGTGAGTGAGTGAGGGCTTTGCCTTTTATTAGTATAGATATACATACATATATATATACATATACATATATATATATATACATATATATATATATATATATATATATATATATATATATATATACATATACATATACATATACATATACATATACATACATACACACACAACATTATATATATATGTGTATATATATATATATATATATATATATATATATATATATATATATATATATATATATATATATATATATATATATACACATACTATGTGTGTATGTTTGTATGTGTCTATATGTGTGTGTATAGCTTTGGTCACTGAGTGCAAGGGAAAATAATAAAATATAGTCTATAAGTTATTAAACAGTAAAACATTAACGTTTTAAGAAGTAAAGCTACATTGAGCACTACTGGAGTGGTTGCAGGTAAACTACATTTTAAAGACTGTGTAACACAACAGGTAAGTAGAACTAACATCAGCTAAAATATATATGGATCATCTCTCAGTAGTAGATCCCTTTTGAAAGGCGCTACACGACGGCTGTGGTATAGAAATTACATTTTCTATGTGAACGCTCAAATTTGTGCCTCTGGTAATGTGCCTTACCGCAATTAAAGAAAATTATTTTGTGTCCTCTGCACTGTTAAGAGAGAAAGGCTTTGGTTTGGGATAAAAGGTGTAAAGAAAGGAAAGTTGCCTTTTTCTTTTATATAGTATAGAGAGATGTGTTCGGACGCTATGATCGCCTTTTGGGGACAGTCGCGTGGGTCTTGTGTAGACTGGCTAAACGCCCCCGCCATTAATCGGCTGTGATGGCACTGTCAGTTATCCACTCGTGTGTGTGTCTTCATAATCCGTGGCTGAGGACCTCATAATCGTATACGCAAAAGAAAGTGTGAATCGCCTTTAATATTATTTTGCCGTGGTGTAGAAAAGGGGTCCCGTGTTTGCACTTGTCTGGGCTATAGCTCAGGGGGAGGATGAAAAAAAATTAAAAGTGCTCACTTTGACTTAAGGCAGAAGCGCAGTCAGCGCCTCAAAGGCATGGCACAGCTATGCACGCGCTGGCTGCTCGACTTTTGCTGGGCAGGAGACCCCTTTGTACACACGCTCATGATATCAAAAGTCTCAGCGCTCTTTGGAGGTAATTCATATCTATACTAATAAAAGGCAAAGCCCTCACTCACTCATCACTAATTCTCCAACTTCCCGTGTGGGTGGAAGGCTGAAATTTGGCAGGTTCATTCCTTACAGCTTCCTTACAAAAGTTGGGCAGGTTTTATATCAAAATTCTACGCGTAATGGTCATAACTGGAAGCTGTTTTTCCATTTACTGTAATGGAGATGAGCTTGAATGCCGTGGGGGAGTTTCGGTGACATCATCACCTCCCACGTAATCACGCAGTACATAGAAAACCAGGAAGACCTCAAAAAGCGCTGAAGAAAACATGCATTATATAATTGAGAAGGCAGCTAAACAATAAGAAACGCGAAAGTGACATATACAACCATATTCATGAGTTCTGCTACTTGAAACAAAGCACGCATGTAAACCTACACTTTAAATTAAGTTCATAGACAGGCTGCCGCTGGCGCTTGTAATTTAGTGCCTGCCCATATAAGGCCGTCTGTCAGCGGCAATCCAATAGCAAACTCCACTAAATATTCACGGGTGAAGGACTGTGCTTATGGAGAGGAAGATGAGATGGTCAGGGTGGTGTTTGACACAAACTCAGCTTAAACTGCGTAGAGAAAGTTTTAAGTGCCAGGACTAAGGTAACATTAAATACAGCCATGGACATAGCACGAGATGGCACCAGCACAGCTGGGAACCTTCGATGCATGTACACCGAAAGCTCACGGAACTGACGCGAGTGCACAGATAAAAGGCAACAGTTCCAAAGAGCTGAACAAAACCGAATTACACAATTGAAAAGGCAGCAAAAATATGAAGCGCCTGATAAGCATATTCATAAATCCAGCTACTGCGGAAACAAAGCACACGTTGGAAAAGTCAATGTCCCGCTAAAGGAAGACAGTGTAAAAA
Organism: Polypterus senegalus; assembly: GCF_016835505.1. Lineage (NCBI taxonomy): Eukaryota > Metazoa > Chordata > Cladistia > Polypteriformes > Polypteridae > Polypterus > Polypterus senegalus. Next base: position 91,582,958 of record NC_053168.1, read on the forward strand.
AACCCGTGCATGCAGTGTGTCAGGTCTCAGATAAAGAAGAAGACGAGCTGTTTATTGATGCAGTAAGAAACGAATCGATGAATGAAACCTGTCATCTTTACAACGATTGACAAACACGGAATGTAACTTGAACACAACACATCCTACAAATACGAACCTGATTGAAAGAAATAATGATAATCAAATCCTTGATGACAGCAACACTCAGTAACACTCACAAAACAAATACTGTATATTGACAGTCATGTTACGTTATTTTTAAAATGTTCCCTTTTCTTTTCTAGCTTTTTAACACACTACTTCTATGATATCGCTGGTATATATATATATGTATATATATATCCCGATCTACATACTCGAATAATGGATACTTTATTCGCCATCAATGATTGTTTTGGTAAAGCCATACTCAGTGTATTCATTAGATGAACGGTAAAAAGTAAGAGCGAGGGGAGGATGACTTATTAGGCATGTAGTGCTGTAGTGCTACAACTCTATCTGAATTGCGATCACATTTCAAAAAATATATCTTTTCAAGTTCTATTTAGTCCATATGTGTCAAACTCAAGGGTCACGGGCCACATCCGCCCGGGCGTAATTATATCCGCCCGCGAGATCATTTTATATACTGTATTATTGTTATTAAGCCCGGTATATGAAGCGCTGGTAACACAATAAACTACAGATCCCATAATGCAGCGCTTCAGCTGCCTTGCCTAACACTTACCGCTAATCAAGTCTACCTTATGATGCTGCAAGTTATTGGCGGCTAGCTCACACGATGCTGAAGAGAAAAGTTGATTCTGAAAATAGAGCCTTTAAAACCGATGGGAGGCTGAGTATATGTTTACTGAATACAGTGGTGTGAAAAACTAAGATTTGCCCCCTTCCTGATTTCTTATTCTTTTGCATGTTTGTCACACAAAATGTTTCTGATCATCAAACACATTTAACCATTAGTCAAATATAACACAAGTAAACACAAAATGCAGTTTTTAAATAATGGTTTTTATTATTTAGGGAGAAAAAAAATCCAAACCTACATGGCCCTGTGTGAAAAAGTAATTGCCCCCATGTTAAAAAATAACCTAACTGTGGTGTATCACACCTGAATTCAATTTCCGTAGCCACCCCCAGGCCTGATTACTGCCACACCTGTTTCAATCAAGAAATCAGGCCTGATTACTGCCACACCTGTTTCAATCAAGAAATCACTTAAATAGGAGCTGCCTGACAGAGAAGTAGACCAAAAGCACCTCAAAAGCTAGACATCATGCCAAGATCCAAAGAAATTCAGGAACAAATGAGAACAGAAGTAATTGAGATCTATCAGTCTGGTAAAGGTTATAAAGCCATTTCTAAAGCTTTGGGACTCCAGCGAACCACAGTGAGAGCCATTATCCACAAATGGCAAAAACATGGAACAGTGGTGAACCTTCCCAGGAGTGGCGGCCGACCAAAATTACCCCAAGAGCGCAGAGGCGACTCATCCGAGAGGTCACAAAGACCCCAGGACAGCGTCTAAAGAACTGCAGGCCTCACTTGCCTCAATTAAGGTCAGTGTTCACGACTCCACCATAAGAAAGAGACTGGGCAAAAGCGGCCTGCATGGCAGATTTCCAAGACGCAAACCACTGTTAAGCAAAAAGAACATTAGGGCTCGTCTCAATTTTGCTAAGAAACATCTCAATGATTGCCAAGACTTTTGGGAAAATACCTTGTGGACTGATGAGACAAAAGTTGAACTTTTTGGAAGGCAAATGTCCCGTTACATCTGGCGTAAAAGGAACACAGCATTTCAGAAAAGAACATCATACCAACAGTAAAATATGGTGGTGGTAGTGTGATGGTCTGGGGTTGTTTTGCTGCTTCAGGACCTGGAAGGCTTGCTGTGATAGATGGAACCATGAATTCTACTGTCTACCAAAAAATCCTGAAGGAGAATGTCCGGCCATCTGTTCGTCAACTCAAGCTGAAGCGATCTTGGGTGCTGCAACAGGACAATGACCCAAAACACACCAGCAAATCCACCTCTGAATGGCTGAAGAAAAACAAAATGAAGACTTTGGAGTGGCCTAGTCAAAGTCCTGACCTGAATCCAATTGAGATGCTATGGCATGACCTTAAAAAGGCGGTTCATGCTAGAAAACCCTCAAATAAAGCTGAATTACAACAATTCTGCAAAGATGAGTGGGCCAAAATTCCTCCAGAGCTGTAAAGACTCATTGCAAGTTATACATAAGCGCTTGATTGCAGTTATTGCTGCTAAGGGTGGCCCAACCAGTTATTAGGTTCAGGGGCAATTACTTTTTCACACAGGGCCATATAGGTTTGTATTTTTTTTTCTCCCTAAATAATAAAAAACATCATTTAAAAACTGCATTTTGTGTTTACTTGTGTTATTTTTGACTAATGGTTAAATGTGTTTGATGATCAGAAACATTTTGTGTGACAAACATGCAAAAGAATAAGAAATCAGGAATGGGGCAAATAGTTTTTCACACCACTGTATGTTTACTGAACCCGTGTGTCTCATTTGTGGAGCTAATGTGGCTGTAATTACAGAATTTAATCTAAGACGGCACTATGAGACAAAACATCAGGGTAACCTGAATGCAATGCAGAAGATACAGAAAGCAGCATAATTAAATAAGAATCTGACACTTCAGCGGACGTTTTAACCCGTGCACAATCACAAAGTGATTTCAAGTGAAGCTGCTTTTATGGGAGACACAAATGCACCAGTGCACTTTTCCCCACTTTCCCTGTTGCCAAGTAATGTTAAACCAAGTCATCACTACGGTGTTCCCAAATACGCACTTTGCTGTTAAACTGACCCGACTGCGCACTGAGTTTACGGCGCTTTGGTGACTTTGAAGAACAAAAAAAGTCCGTCTACATGCGGCTCGAACCTTGTGCATGTTTGGTAGCACATATCTGTGTGAGAAGCTCTTCTCAGTGATAAAGACTAACAAAACAGCACACAGGAGTCAGCCTCACTGATGAGCACCTGCAATCCATCCTGAGAATCTCCACAACACAGAACCTCACAGCAAACAGAAACGAACTTGTTGCCAAAAAAAGATGCCAGGCGTCCAGCTCTAAAATGACATATGAGCAAAGACAACTGAATGATTTGATTTGTTATTGCTGAAAGGAACACATTTTATTTATATTTCCAGGTTTTGTTATGCAGCATGTTCATATTTGAATTTGTATAATTTTGACAGGATATATTTTAATGGAGAGCAAAATCTTTTGGGATATTTAAAATCTAAGTTTATTTTTTATATAAAATTACATAAGAGTAAAGAAATTTGAATGTTTGTTCTTTTAATGTTTACTTTATTTCTAACTTGTAT
>NC_053168.1:91588819-91621319 GCF_016835505.1 Polypterus senegalus
TCGCTCGCTTCTTATTGTTTCACTGCCTTCTCAATTATATAATGCATGTTTTCTTAAGCGCTTTTTGGAGGTCTTCCTGGTTTTCTACGCACTGCGTTGACAGTCAGTTCAGTGATGATTACGTGGGAGGCGTGATGATGTCACACCTAAACTCCGCCCCACGCCTTTCCAGCTCAACTCCATTACAGTTAATGGAGAAAAACCTTCCAGTTATGACCATTAGGTACAATTTCAAATGAAACCTGCCCAACTTTTGTAAGTAAGCTGTAAGGAATGAGCCTGCCAAATTTCAGCCTTCTACCTACACGGGAAGTTGTAGAATTAGTGATGAGTGAGTGAGTGCTTTGCCTTTTATTAGTATAGATATATATATATATATATATATATATATATATATATATATATATATACACACACACACACACACACACACAAACACACCCACTTTGCCCCCTGCTTGCTTTGCTCACCAACCCCTTCCCCCAACACCCAGTTGTCGAGAGGGGGGCTGAACGCACCCCAAGGAGACATAGCCGCTCCTCTGAAACCCCTATAAAACAGTGATACAATGGGAAACAAATTTCTTTTTTTTTTTGTTTTTTTAACCTCCTCTTTGCTCTATCAGCTGCTGGCTTGTCACGTGATCTGCACTTCGCTCATCTACCCCTACCCCTCCCCCGCCAGTGCTGCGCACCGTTGTGAAGAGGGGGGCTAAAGGGACCCCACGGAGATGCATTCACTCCTCTGAAATCCCTCTTAAATGGTGATACAATGGGAAACAAATAAAAATTGGTTCTCTTTTACCTCCTCTTTGCTTGATCAGCTCAGGCTGGCTGCTGCTGCTGCTCCCGTGCCGCGTGATCTGCATTTTGCACGGCACTTCAAACGTTTTAAAGTCATTGCCTTGTCTCTTTTCTCCCCCAGACATCCTCAAAAACTATTTGATCTCTTTTCAATGTTCCGTTATTTCACCGAGTAATATTTTCTGTTTGTTTGCGCTAATGTGACCTTTTGTCTCATTTTCTTAAGAATTTCAAATTTTCCAACTTCTATTATCTCTAACCTTCTCTGCATGTGTATCACGGGACTTGCTTCCAAAAGTTGTAATTATGACATAACTTGCCCGTGTCACAGGACATGAAAGTGTCTCTCTGTCTCTCTTCAAAAGATCATATCTTGTCGCAGCCTCGTCCCAAGTTTTTTTTTAAAATATTATAAATTTCTCTCCTAAAGGATAAGCTGCTTGTCTACTGATACTGATTTTTGTCTTAGTCTAGTAGTAGGTATACTTACATTAATGTTGTAGTTCTAGTCCCTCACGCTCACTGTTTAATCTTCACTGTTGCTTTGATGCTTGCACCTTTATTCTTAAATGCATTATAATTTGTTTTGTAAGCAGCCTTGAATAAAGGCATCTGCTAAATAAATAAGTAATAATAATAAAACTATATTTACTTATCTCTTGTTCTAGATCAGAAATCCAATGGCAAATAATGGTGGCGCTCCTGTGAAATGTGAAAGGCTATGCGCATCCCAGATACTCAGGGATAATGCATTCAATTTTTTGGCTTTATTATTTAAATATGAAACATAGAGCACCCACATCAGGTGTTTGTGTCTTCTACCTGATTCTAGGTGGGTCTACGAAAAAAATGAAAGATGTAATAAATTGGAAAGCTGGTTTAGTAATGAAAAACCTGAAAGTAAACGCAGGAAAAGTCAAAGCACTAGTTGAAAGCTAAGAAAGGAGTTAGAAAAGAGTGAGGATTATTTGTAGTAAATAAATCATTGTGAAGGAGTTGTACTAGGGTGTTGTACCGTGTTAGCCATTATGAATGTAGAGAAAAGCCAAGCAAAATGACACATTTTATTGGCTAACTAAAAAGATTGCAATATGCAAGCTTTCAAGGCAACTCAGGCCCCTTCTTCAGGCAAGATGTAATACAGAAACTGAAGTTCCCTGTGTTTATATCCACACACTAGGACAAGAAACAACATTGGTAAATCTTTAAATGAAAAATCTTAAATGTGAAAAATTTGTTTTAGGACATCTGCAAGGATAAGAAACCACTTAATCCAAATTTTCTACAACATCAAGAAGAACATGCAAAGAGATATCCAAGACCTCATCCTGTTCCTTGGAAATGACAGGCAGGAGATGGTAAAGGAGCTCCATTGCTATTACAAAAGACTCAAGAAACTCCTTATTGTCAACAAAAAGAAAAAGCTGCATAGATTACGAGAGAAAGCTGGACACTTAATAGCAAAAAACAAAGAGCAACAGACCTGCATTGTTAATCTCTCCTCATACACACCAAATGAAGCAGAGATTTCAGTACTCACAAAGGGACTCCCATATTGTCCTGCAAAGCCCACTGACAACATCTAACTGCAGTGATATGGAAGAATTCTTCAGAAAACTCATACTAAAAGAATTTTTCCACAAGAAAGAAAACGGTAACACACAGGAACCAACAACAAGCAGTTACAACAACCCCACCAGTAAATCCACATGGATAGCAGAAGCTGGCAGAAACTCCACCCTGGATAATTATATAGACTGCTTCCGACAGAGAGTAAAAACAGGGATCTTAAACAGGCAGCAAAATCATATAGAAAACATTACTGGGGATGAACGGAGAGCCAAACATTCACTAAGGGAAAATACAGAAATCATTATCAAACCAGCAGACAAAGGGGGTGGTTTAGTCATCATGAACACATCAGATTATATACAGGAGGCACAAAGACAATTGTCCAATACTATGCATTATTACAAACTGAAAGAAGACCCAACAGATCTCTACAAAAAGGAACTAAAAAAGATAATAAGTAGCTTTCCTCTTGACATCAGGGATCATGTAAACAGTTTAATTCCTGAGAACCCCAAAATGGGTTACTTCTACATGCTTTCTAAAAGCCACACGTTTTGAAGAAATGAGCTTTCACAATATAATAAAAGACAGTTTCTATTGCATGAATGCAAGTACACCACTGCCAGGTAGTCTCAAGGGGCAGGGTAGTGGATGGGCTGGCCATGAATGTCATACTGTACTTCACACTACCACATTATGAGTGCTCCCTCTTAAGTTTAAAGAGAAGCTGTTTCTGTTTTCTCTGCCAATTTAGTTATTTGAAGAATTTGTTTGGAGTAAATATAATTTTCATTCATTTTCCACTTCTTATCCAAAAGCAGGTCATGGGACAACAGCCTTATCAGTGAGGCCATATGTCCCTTTCCCCAGCCAGACTAAGACATACTGTGGGATGCCAAGGCATTCACAGACCAATCTTCCCAACAAGCTTTGGGTCTTCCCCCAACTGGTCATGGCTAATAACTTCCACAGGGAGGCATCCAGGAGGCTTATAGTTCTCAGAAGCGCAAACTACCTGAATTGACTCCTCTCGATGCTAATGGGTCAGTGGTTCTACTCTAAGCTTCTCCTCGATATCTGCACTTCTCAAAATATTGCTAAAAGTAATGTGAATATTTAATATTTGTGAGATTCATTTGGAGAAAAATAACCTGACCTTTACCTTAGACTTGAGAGCTTTACAAAATTCTCAATATTTATTAATTGGGCACTTTTCAGGAATTGACATAAAGAGAATATGTGTATATGAATTTTCACAAGTATCTACTTTACAAACATGTCTCTGGTTTACCTCCTCACTAAAACAAGAATCTTGAGTGTATGTACATAACAAGTAATATTAACAGTAAATATGAGAATAATTGCTAGACCCTAAAAAATAAACTAAAGTAAAAAATGTCTTTGTCCTTTAAGTTGTTGAATTTCAAAAAAACATAAATGTCCTTACTCCATGGCAGACAGATCCATGTCCACTTCTTCACCATTCATTAAAGGAATCTTCTTTTTCTTATTTCTGAAAAGAAAACAGCATAAACTACAAATCTAATCTTTAAAAAATCATTTCAGAAACAATTATTAAACATCATATTAAACTGAGACATTAAATATAGTATATCAAAGTTCACTAGAGATGCACAAAATAATCAATCAGGTACTACATTTAAAAACAACACCAAGTAAGTCTCTAAAATCAACCATATGAATGACAGAATTTAACATTGAACTCTACAAAAAAAAATCTGTCAACAAGCAAATAAAGCAACGTATTACTTACACATACAGTCATTTAAAATGAGAGAGAAATACTGTGTTATTTTGCACACTGCAAGCAATGGTACCGTTTCTGAAATCTTCAGTAATGTGATTGCTTACTTACTGCCCATTATGCCTTCTTCACACATATAAGGGCAGCAAAAAAAAAGGACTTCCACCATGGTCTGTCTTGGGCTAGTTTCTCGATTGTGCCCCAGCTGTGTTTCATACATTTTAGTTCTGCCTCGACAGTATGGCACCAAAAGTTTCCGGACCAGACCTAAATTCTTTTCTATCCTGCACTGAGAAACACTGCTTTTAAATTTATAGATAATTTTCTCACAATGTTCAGCACAAAGTGGTGAGCCATAACCCATCTTTGCTTGCAAAGACTGAGCCTTTGGTGGACGATCCTTTTATACCTATTTTTGATACCCACAACTGTTACCAGTTAACCTGTTAATTGAGGAAATTTACATAATGTTACTTGTATAACCTTTATAGCCTCATTTTGCTTCTGTCTCAACTTTTTTGGAGTATATTGCAAGCATCAATTTCTAAATTTGCTTATGTTTAACAAATAGAACTAAGCTTGTTGGTGAAAACGCTGAAAATCTTTTCTTTGTCCTTTTGTCTTTTAAATAAAGGTTCGAGTGAATTACCAAATTACAGATTTTAGTGTTTATTGCATTTTCAGAAATTGTCATAAACTTTTTTGAAAATGAGGTTTGTAGCTAGCTTGTTCACACCACCCGTCATGCTCCAGCACTTAGATCCATATAAAAGTATGTTATCCCAGAATGATATTGTCTGCTTCCACCTGTATCATTGTTCATGTATAACTCTTAAGACCAGAGACAAACTCAACACTAAACAAAAAGAAGTGGGAGTTCAGGCTGTTGTCTGTAGATGGGTACAAAATTGGCTTAGACACAGTACGCTGTGGGTTATGGGTGCAAAACTGGCCAAGGCACAGTAAACAGATGGTTATCATGCAAGGAACCCTACCAGAATTGGCTGAAGTTAAGAGTGGTGTTCCACAAGGGTCAGTAATAGGGCTGCTGCTATTTATAATATACAGTGCATACAGAGCATTAAAAGTTGTTAAAAGAATGTGTCATATTTTAACTTTGGGAGATATTTTACCCTCTGCACAGACTACTTAAAATTGTCTAATTTTCGAAGTTGTCCTATCTGCTTGGTAAAGCTTTGATGTTATAAACGTATACTGACCAAGACATTTACAGTTCTTTCTCAAAGACAGACCCTGTGAGGTCACAAATAAACTCATCTTTTACAGATGAAGAACATGGCTCTTATAAAAGAGATCACTATGTATTATTGCAATTTTTCATGAGGGGCCTATGTGTAGGTCATATTGTGGACCAATTTGAGCCAAATTATAAAAAGCAAGCTGGAAAATTTGTAAAATAGGATTGGTGCAATCATATTTTCTGAATTCCCACTGTGGTTCTTTTTATTGGTTTAAAAACAAGGCTGAGGGATGTTAAGACTTGGCAGAGAATATTGGTAGCACCGACGCTCCTTCTTTCAGGACACATACAACAACAATTGCAATGTTTGCCCTTCTAAAGCAGTTAAAGACCTCAGCAATCTTTTCATACTTCTACCCTCTGGCAAATGATACAGGACCATTGGCATTTACAACAGTGGATTCAAGGACAGTTTCTACCCACCGTTTATAAAGTTGCTGAACAGTCAAAAATAACAATATAAAAAGTGTGTGCGTGTGTATGTATAAAATATATACATATATTCTTTTCTTTTATACTTTTGTCAACTCTTCTGAGGAGGCATACAAGTATGACTTTCATTGTACTATCTACAAATGACAATAAAATTCACTTATCATTTTTCTTCTGTCCAAACATTTCACATCACTACACCTACTTAACATTTTCGTAAATATGGTTTAACACTGCTTTCAAAAAACATGAATTACATATACAATTATAAAAAGAGCAAAAAAGCCTTTAAAGGGTAAGACATTTCTTCCGAGGCCACTTGCATAAACACGCATACACACACACACATATACTCAAAATGAATCAAAAAAGGGTAGGTTTTTAACAGCATATTATAAAATTTTATATACTGTACTAATATATGTAAAAATTCTATTATAATCATTATCTTTTAATATAACTCAATGTTACAATAATATTCAATAAAGAAAACTATGATATCTCTGTCTTTGATGAAGTAAATGAACAAAAAATGAATATTGCTGCAACATCCAGTTAACTAAATCCATAGATGGAACTGAATGTTACGTATAGCATACATTCTGTCACACGTTTCATTTGTCTGCTAAATAATACCTGGACAGTGGAACAATACTATTTGTAATTATTTACCTGGCCTTCAACAGCCTTGAAAGAGCAAATCTGATCTCTGACAGCATTTTACAGAAGTTAGTGAATGGTGGCGTTATTGTCAATGACAGGTTGTGCTCCTCAGCCGTTGTGGCAACATATACTTTTTGACTCCCTCTGTGGTCTTGAATAGATGTGGCAGCAGCTGTAAAGGCTTTCGCTCCTGGCAATATTGATATTAACTGGAGAGCCAGAATAGTGTCTCTGTTCATTTGACTTGTGTCAACCGCAACTGTACTCATGCTGTTGTACAGTTTCTTAGTACACACAGGACAGAAACAAGCAACATGGTCATTAAATATGAAACTAAATGCCATGCCAAGATACTGCACTTCATCGCCCTTTTCTTCCAATCAAGCCCACTGTTTACTTTTAACACTTAGTTCTGCTGTAGTTGCGTCTTCCACAGGCTTTGCCAAGGTCAATTCTATCTTAAGCAGAGACAATTAATCATTATCACAATACAGTCATGAAAACTCAAAGAAAGAAGCTCACTGATGATTTGTTTGCAGGCTACTGTGATTATGAACTATTGGTAATTGCAAGAATACTATTACATGACTGATAAAAATGTACCCAAAATAAAAAATAAACAAATAAATAAACCAACCATATTGGTGCTTTTTAATATGGTTGTTGCTACTTTAATAAAAATGGAGTAAATGGTCAGTGAAAATGTTTAACAATCTAAAACAACCAAACTCCAGAAATCCCAATGTATGCATTCTAAAGCATGTTTAATGATCAGAAGATGCTGGTATTCCAAAAATCTTAAAAATATCTAACAGTACTGTATCAATTTAAGCCTTTAACTACAGACAGGGCAGTATGGAAGTTCTTGTAAACAATCACCATATCCTAGTAGGTCCTACTTATGCTTTAAGAAGCCAGTAACATTTTCTGGGTATTTTCATTCGGTGATCATCACACTACTGAATAAAAATTAATAATACAACTCTTTTCTACAGAGATAAAATACAAATCACAAACTATATTTTACTTTCTTAATAATGAATATATTATTCTATATATTATAATATTTTAAAGCTAAAATACATATAATTATGAAAAAATATCAGAATCCTCTTAACAAAAAAAAGTTGCTCTAAAAGCAAATGTCTTACCTTCTGCTCTTTGAATGACAGGGAATGTCATGTTTTAGACTGTTCTCTTCAATCTGTAATGTGTGGTTGAAGGATCCATCCAACTCTTGCACAGTTACCTTTATAGGACCCTTGAGGAATTAAAACACATTTGAAAAGTTACCAGGAAATATCACAAAAAGTTAAATGGGTATTTGCTAAGATGAGTTAGAAAATTGAGAGGAAGTAGATATATACTGTATACTGGACACTCACACAAACTGTCACTTATATATTACAACCTAGTCTCTTTTATCCCCTAAAATATATTAAACTGGAAATTCTAATAATGGTTTATTTTGTAAGATCCAGAATGATAATTACAGTGTTATGTACGATTACTAAGCTTAATGTATGGCTGCAGGTTACATTCAGAAACACATGCGTACAAAATGATTGATAAACAGTGACAAACTCCATAGTTTGCTGTTCTATTCCTCATCAGTACTGACGGCTGCTAGTTATTCTTCTGCAATAAAATAAGTTTGCTTCGTTTCTAAGAAAAATATAGAAGTAGATGGAAGAAAACCAAGTGAAATTTGACTGAAATGAAAACTTTAGGGGTTTTATGTGCTCATTTGATTTGCAGAATTACAATAATATTGGACTGATCTGTATCTTAAAATATTCTAACACAGATATTACAAAGTTCAAAGGTAACTTGGAAGACATAAAGTCACAGCTACTTTAAGCAGGATGAATTTACTTTATCTGAATAGGCACAACATGGAGAGCTCCACAGTGGAGATATAATCATTTTTATTCTCCTGGAAGCAGATGACTTTAATAAAGAATTAAAAATCTCCTTATCTATGCAAAACATGGGTGCTAAACTTCAATAAATTTGGAACACATTTTATATAAAGAATTAAGAGCGTGTAAATATTTCACTGAAAACCATAACTTGATCATGTAAAATTGTAGCAACTTAAAATAGGAAGACTTAATGTTGTGTCTTATTTTTGGAGAAACTACTAAGCCCTGGAAGGTCACGTGGATCACACTGTGCCTCATGAATGTGTTAGTACACTGTTAGTTTATTTCATATTTTATTAGTTAAACATTGGGAGATGGGTATCAGATCAACAGCAGGTGTCCTCTTGCCCTCTTCACTGTGTGTGCGTGCTTGAATTTGCAGTGTTTCGCAGTTCAGTCATTGCAGACGCAAAGTAGGATAAAAAGTAGCTTGTCACACGCTATTGATTCAGACTCTTATTGTTTGTTGTTTTTAGCAATTACAATTCAATGTGCAAAAGGGTAATAAATTAAGAAGGAGTTTGAATGGTGGATGGGCTAAGCTTTATTCAGCAAGATACAATTTACATAACGCAGAGCAATACAAATCTTTGTTGACTTGATCACCTCCCATACGGAAAACTACTGTGTAAAAAGCACTATATTTACAAATATTGATTACTCCTTTGCTGGAAGATTCTACATAATCATAAAATGGAGATACGTTGCAATGGCATTTTAGAGTGTATCTAAAACAGTTGAGGCAGCAGTCACATTAAGTATGAAAAGTAAATATGAAAGTGTGGACTGAAATAGCTAAAAAAAATTAAATAAATAATAAAACGACACATAAAGCACTCATGGGTTCCAAGACGCTTACAGTCAGAAAGCCATGTTTGTATTGCCACTCCACTAGTAATTAAGAGAAAGAAGCTGTAAACTTTCAGTTTTACACTGCTCTCCAAATATTTGAGACCAAGACACATTTTTCCATGATTTATTTAGCCAACTGCTCCAATGGTTAAAACTATAAAATTATATGTGATTAAGGTGCACATTGCATATTTTAAGGGTATTTACATATATTTCAGTCATACCATGTAGAAACTACAACAATGTTTGTCATCTGCCCCTGATTTCAGGGTATCATAATATTTGGGACAATTGGCATAACAAGAATTTGTGATCAACTCAGGTGTGTTTCATTGCTTTATTAGTGTAGGCATAAGATACCTAAGCTTTTTCTGCCTACAGACAACCTTTGGATTCTGTAGTTGCCACTGTTCATTATGAGGACAAAAGATTATGAGGCTGAAAACAAGAATAAAACCATTACAGGTATCAGTAAATCTTTAGGAGGATCAGTTGCTCAAAGTAGTTAGCCAAACTGCAGTGTCATCTGTAAGGACTGTTTTATCAGCCACCCTGACTGCGACTCTCCAAGGAACAGATTTGGACGTGCGAAATGTTTTCGATTCCTCTGTAAGCAGGACATGGGTCGCCAGGCCACAGATGGTGTATTACTTGCTCACAGATTCCTCTAACAAAGGCCTCCTTATCTGCCTTCAGAGCCCTCGCAGCCATCGTTCTCAGTTCTGGGTACAGACTAGAGTTGCTATCAAGCAGTGCGCTGAAACTACTCTTGATAATATCCAGGGTACACTGCAAGATGAAACACCGGTAACACCAACACAACCCTCACCAAACTTCAGGGTCTTGTCACAGAACGTCTCCCACATCACATTAGGATCAGCAGTCACACTCAAAATCTGCAAGTTCCTCATAAAAACTGCATGTAAACGAGTTAGAAACAGCCTGATCTTGGACTTTGGCCAGCCTCATTTTCCTAGTAGGTGGTAACCTACTCGACCAAAGCTGGATCTTCAGAGTAGCAACAATAAGTCTGGGAACAGAATTCACAAAGTGGGCACTTCTGTAAGCCGTGCAGTTTTGCAAGAGTCTCCAATGTCTGCCCACGAGGATCGTTCTCCTTCACGGCACCACCAGTATTGGAATACCAAGTCCAACGACACAGCTCAGGGTGCTGGAACTAGGATCAAGCGATTCGCAGCCCTAGGCCTTTTGCAAAGTCAAGGAATATAGAGTCACTTTCACCACAGTCACCAGATCCACGGGAAATAAGACAATCCTCATAGCCATCCTTAGCAGTGCCAGTGGTTGCACTGAAGTTACCAAAGTCCAGAGGAGTGTCAACATGCGGGCACCCATCAATCACCGAGCAATATTGCAAATAAAATGTCTCCATCATCAAGACACCACTCACCACAGTCGGAGCATACACCAAGACAACAGACAAGTTACCCAGGGAGTATTGTAATCTGAGTCTCACAATAAAAGAAAGGAGTGACACAGCTGAGAGAATAGAACTGAATAAAGAAGAAAAAAAAAACACTAACCTTTACAAGTACCATACTGTATATTTACACCAGCTGTTACAGACTCAAATGAAATGTATTTTTTTATTGTATAATGGTAACAATAAGAGCAGCTCACTACTCAAAACTTTATTTTGGGGGCGTAGCAAGGCTCAAATCCGCAGTCTCTTAATTATGAGTCAGCAGTTCTTACCGCTGTAATACCAAAGCAGTCATGACAATGAAGTACACTAACCCGATTTCTTTTTCTTTGGTTATAATCTTGAATAAAAGAACACTTGCTTTGTTATACTTGTACCTTTTGTGAACATGCTTATTTGATATTTGGACTTCAATCTTCAATCTTCACACATTACACTTCATGTCAAAATGTTGTCGTTAGTACTAAGACATGAAAAAAGTTTGTCTTTTAGGTATGTGCTCAACATTTCTTACATTTCCTGTCATCCATACTTGCATAGAAATTTGTAGACACTTTACACACATGAAAGGCATATATTCCAAATAACAATACAGTGATCCCTCGCTATATCACGCTTCGACTTTCGCGGCTTCACTCTATCGCGATTTTTTTCTCATACACGCTTACGTCACTACGCATGCGCTTCTGAGAACTTTTATCTAAGCCCTACGATGGCTCCTAAACGTGCTGCTTTTTCTAAGCCTTCTGACAATAGAACTAAGCGCCAGAGGAAGATGCTTACTATCCAGGAGAAGGTGAAACTCTTGGATATGATTAAAGATGGCAATACCCTACAAAAGCCTCCTCACGCATAAGACAGTGCCAGCAACTGCCTATCAAGATGTTCTTCAGCCGCGTACCCAGACACCCACTGCCTACTCCTAGTACTTCTTCACTGAAGACAACAACGCACCTGCTGAAGATACTGCACCACCTCTGAAGACTCTCCTACTGAGGTCGTGCTTTCATAGGTTAGTGGTTGTGTGCAATTAAATTTACAGTACAATAATCTACTATATAAAAGCGTTCGGGATTGTCCTTCCGTCCCGTGAGTGCAAAGCGTAGCAGTATTCCGCTTATTACAGATTTACTACTTGCGGCTTGAGGTACGAAGCGACGCGATGTGAGCAGAGTTCTGGTGCTGTCATCGAGCCCTTGCTTTAGTGTGCGAAGCGCTGGAAAAATAGACCAAATTATGTCTCTGGAAATAATTAATGTTGATGGAGTACAAATGCCTCACTGCGTAGTAAATATCAGGGGAGATGGTGCTTGCTTATTCTCATCTATAGCTTATTTAGTGCATGAAACTCCGTCTTTAGCGGTACAGATTCGGGCTGACATTGTACGACTTTGGACAGGCACTTGAGGGGATAAAAAAAACTTTTCGTTTTCGGGAGATGTTATGAATGGGCAGTTTGATGTTCTCATTCCCTACACTTACATGCCTGATGTACACATGGAGCACACAAAAATTGAGGATAAAAGTCGGTCGCCTTAAAAGGCGAGTACGCCTAGTAATATATTTGTAACGTCTAATATGTCTTATTTTCTCTTATTTTGTCTAATATATTGGGTATCGAGTGTAATGGTGACTAAAGGGTGTTATTTCATGTCTAGAGGGCTCTAATAATGTTAAAAAACGTATTTAGAAGGTCGTAAACAGGTTTTCTATACTCTAACTGCGAAAATATTCAATTTATAAATAAAGAATCCTACTTCGTGAAAATTAATTTATCACTTTAGAGTCTGGAACGGATTAACCGTGATAAACGAGGGTTCACTGTATATCATTTACCCAACACAGCTCCAGGTACCTCACTCCCAGATAAACAAGGCTTCAGCTAGGACAGCTTTTTGCCCTTTTGGCAGCGGTGGGGAAGATCGAATAGCAGGCTGCTTGCGTTGATCAACACATTCACATCACAAAAGACACTGACGAAGAGGTGCAAACAGATTTAAGGTCGGCCGGGATTATGAGATTTTTCATAGGCTTTGGTAATTCTAGTGTTAACTCTGCCATCTCCAGCTCTGTCTCCTGCTTTCTGGTCAGTGCCACCATCTCCAGCTCATATAACATAGCTGGTCTCAACACCACCCTTGGGTACACTGTCCATCACTTCATCCAACTAACTCCAGAAATCTTCATTCTCATATATCGCACATCCAACTTGTGGGGTGTATGTACTAACAACATTCATCATCATACCTCCAATTTCCTGCTTAATAATCATTACTCTGACACTCTTTTTACCTAAAAAACACTCTTGACATAGTATTCCTTCAAAATAATCACTTCCCCATTTCTCCTCCAATCCACACCATGATAGAACTATTTCAATCCACCTCCGGTCCACCTGGCCTTACTCCCCTTTCATTTAGTCTGCCCGCACAATATATTAGCCTTCCTCCTCTCCTCCTGCCTCTGGACAAATCTCCCACCTTTTCTTCTCTGTCTTCAGCCAATAGTAGCCCAATTTATGCCAGCACTCTGTTGACTAACAGTACTGGAGGGCACAGTAACGCACCATTTAAAAACTCACTAAACTAAAATATTTTATAACTTCTCATCACCCTAACAATGAGACTGTAAGCAGAGTAAAAGTTCTGATTGTACTTTTCTTAGTGAGAATACACACACTACACATGCTGATTTCTCAATCTCATTAAAGTATGCATTATCTCTACTTTGTTTGCTTGTTACTTGGCTATAACTTCAAAACTGCTTCTTTGCTTGCTTGTGTTATAAAGAGTGCACCTGCCAGTGTAGGAGAGCTTATTCTACTAATATGTTCCAATTATGAATGTTATTGAGGCACGTAAAATGACAAAGCTCAGCAAGGAAGTGCTTCAAAACCCATTTTGCCTGGTCTGTCAGAGGCGACTTTGTTATTACACTTGATTTGACTCAGTTTTGCAAATATAATTTAAACAATGGATCAGAATGCCATTTGACAAGAAATTATACTGAAATTGTTTCTCATTAAAGCCCACTGTGATTAATGTTAATTTACCAAAAAGGTTTTCAACCTCAGACCAATTTAAATGTTTCTTATTCACATTGCTAATGCAAAACCTAAGAATGTAAGTAGTTATAGTTACTGTAAAACATCTCCCCACTGTACGCTATACCTATTTAAGAAGGGACTTTTTTTTATTCTTAGTTGACTGTCTGAGATTCTTAACATCACAGCCTATTAATCTTGGATCAAGCTACTTTCATTTTAGAAATACATTTTTTGGTTATAATACCTAGTATAGAATTATTATGTGAAAGTTGCTCTGAATATATTTTTTAAAAACATGTTTGAAAGATTAAAGATTATTTGTGTATTTCTGAAGCCCTACTTGCAGAGGCACATTATTTGTGTGATAAAATGGGAACTACTTGACTTTATTTGAAAAACTAACTTGCGTTAAGCAAATTTGCCCCCCGTATAAAGGAAAAATGGTAGCAATGTGTGGATCTTTTCTTCATATGTCACTTTCCTCTACTCTCTCTGACACCAGAATTTAGGCTGTGCTGGAAGTTGTAAAAGTCTTTTTTAGTGAGAGAGGCACAGAGGGATGGGAATGCTATTCATCGACTTGGATACCACAGTCACAGTACATAACAAGATATGTTATAATATGAAAACTGCCAAAAAGTCATTTGCTTTGCTTAACTATGTCAATGAGTGGCAGAGAAATAAAGCTACTTTTATTTATATATTTATCCTGTGTTTAATTCTAGGTTATATAGTTCATGCATGTGTTTCAATCTGTCTTTCCCAAAAACAAAAAAAAAAAAATATGCAAACGGCAGAAAAAAAAAAAATAGAGGAGAATTCCAAAGCTGATGAAGAACATAGACTAATAAAAATATGGATATGGAAGCACTGAAAAGAATGCTTCTATATGCTACAGCAAGAGCGGTTTTCTCAACATTGTGACCTTCCATTGCCTCAAATAGTCCAGTTGTATTCTCTGCTTCCTATTGGCTCTGATAGTCCCTGAAAGTGCCACTTCATTCAGTAAACTTTGAACTTTGCTGTTCACACTGTTTTTAGATGTACACTACAAGGGCCTATAAATCTGATTCAAAGACAGGGACAAGATAAAAGGTGTAAGCTGATCAAAATCTCATCCCCACTACTGAACTGATGAGAAATGTTACGTGATTTTGGCAGAACACTTTACCCTAATTGAACCTCCAACAACTGACAAACATGACCAACAAACAAGGGACTGATTCAAAACAGAGAATGTTAGTGTTAAGACCAGTGGAATGGAGTGATATTCCCTTCCATTACTGAAACATACAGAAAGTCAACAATTTCATGCATATCCAGAAGCTGTGTCTCCCCACCACAGACGAGTTTAAAGAAAATAGCTGCAGGTGTAAGTCCCATTTTACTTCTGGTGCCAAGCAGAGTTGTGTTACACTGCAGCAGTCTATTAGCCAGTGAAGTGCTGTGAAGAAGCTGTCTGTTGTTAAGGTTGCTTTTGTCCAGTCTGATAGAGGTCACGGGACATTGCATCTTTGATTGCCAGTACAACAAATAGTTCTGAGCAGGCATCAGCCAGAGCATCCACTGTTGTCATCGCTGCTCTTATGAAAAGAATGAATATAAATGCCATCAAATCAGAGAGGGAAAGGTAAGTTTATTGTACTACGTGAACGTCACTGAGAGAATAATACTGAATAATATACAAGAAGCCAAAATTTACACAAGGTGTTACAGTCTTAAATCAAACGTATGTTTTTATTATATTATAGTAATAATAGTAATAATAATAGTAGCTCAACCCGCAAAACACACAGCCCCTGGTGTCAAACCTGGGAAGTTTGGTTTATAAGGCAGCGGTTCTTACCTCTGCACCATTCAAGAATAAGAAGAAAATCCCTGTCAATTGACATTTGAGCTTGGGTTTTTAACTCATTGACAGGAACGTGTAAATTAAGTGTTTTTTTTTTGTTATATTCTTCAATAAAAGCACACATGTTTATGTGATATTTGGACTAAAGTCTTCACACATTACACACTTCACATCATTATTAGTATAACATGGAAAACGTTTCTGCTTTAGGTATGTCTTACCTTGCATTTACTTTCATCCCACAGAAGACACATGAAATGCATGTATTCCAAATAACAATTGTGGAGGATGGCCAGCCGTTTATCCCGGCCAATACCCCCAAGCCGCCAGGTGGAGCCCTCCTTGCAGCATGGAGGTCCCCAGAAGACCAGCAGGGCATCAAGAACAATGGAGTTTTTATGCACAGCCCTCCTGGATGCCATGGGGGCCAAAAGAGGGAGATGCAGGGAGGATCAAAGACTTCTTCGTGCCCTATGACCCGGAAGTTCGTCATAGGAAGAGCGACGGGCTTCCGGTTTGAAGAAAAGAACTTTTACCTGACCCGGAAGTGATTGAGAATCACATGGACTGGGGATTAGGAACATTTCCGGGTCAGGAGATATAAAAGGACAGTGGGAGCTCCCAGACGGCGAGCTGAGCTGGGTGGAAGGGTGGCAACGCGTCTGGGAGCTGGAGGATTGTATTTGTGATTATTGTGATTAGTATATGAGTATTATGGAGGAGAGGGTGATTGGTGCACTGTGGAGATTTAATAAAGTCAATATTTGGACTTTACCTGGTGGCTGGAGTCGTGGACAGGGGTTCAAAGGAGCAACAGCGCCCCTATCTACCACACAATATACTGTATTATTTACCATATACAACTCCAGGAACCTCACACACAGATAAGGAGCCTTGGTTTGAGCTGGGAGAACTTTTTGCCCAAGTTAAGCTCTATCAAGGTGAGGGATAGCACTGCAGGCTGCTTGTGCTGATTGACACATTTACAAAACAAAAGACGCTAATGGAGAAGGACAAAGTGTTTTAAGGTGGGGTGGGATTACAAGCTTTTTTATAAGCTTCACTGATTCTAGTGTTAATGTACTGAGTTTGTTCCAAAGTCTGGGTGTAATAGAACTGAAGCCTCTGTCACCCATAGGGCACAGGTTAGTTTGAGGCTAAACGACTGCCAGAGTCAGTGGACATAAGTGGGTTAACAGTAATAGAGTGATGGAGGAAGTTACAGATATAGTCCCATGCAAAGCCAATTGAAGCATCACTGGGTAATAATAAGGCTGCTGCGATTAATCAATCGCAACCAACAATTAACTAACATTTCAAACAGTCAAATTGTATATTCTAAATCAATTAGTTGTCACTGCCCCTTCCCCACATTGCAGGACAGTATGATTTGACACTCTGTACACTATTTGGGTGAGCTAAACATGGCAGCAGCCATGGCTGTCAAATTGGAGTTTGAATTGTAAGCAATTATTTAGTTACTAGAGTTGGAAAAATGTACCAACAATGACTAAATTTTAATTTTAATAATTGTTAAAACTTACACATATTCAAATAAACTATTGTTTTCTTCTAACCTATTGGTAAAAATATAACCTCTTTTTAAATTGTCTTTTCTTTAATGCTATTATTTGAGATAGATAGATAGATAGATAGATAGATAGATAGATAGATAGATAGATAGATAGATAGATAGATAGATAGATAAAAAAGATTCAGACTTGGTTGTCACAGTCAGATTTGTTGGGTGAAAGTACTCTGTGTGTCAGAGAGGGAATGTGTAGCATTGTTCATAATGGTACTCAGTTTTATTTTAATTCTCTCTTTCTCTACTACCTCAATAGGGTTCAGGGTGCATCCTATAACTGAGCTTACCCTTTTAATTAGTTTGTTGATTATTAAATAAATAATATAGAAAAGTCACAACTGTACCTATACAGCCTTTAAACTGAAACTGAAAAGTTAGGGTATGAAGGAGTAGCCAAATGATTCATGCTGGCAGTGATAAAAGGCTTTGTATTTTGTATGTTGTGTGCTTTCAGTTAAGAAAGGAGATTTAAGAGAGATGCAGTCATCCAGCTCTGCCTTCGCCGACTTACATTATAATCATTGAAGTCTGGATTCAAAGTCACACAGATCCAGCTTGTGTGAATTTAAGTACAGCAACTTATAATGTGACTCAGTAGTGTGTATGGCCCCCATGAGCCTATATGCACTCTCGACAATGTCTCGGCATGCTCCTCATGAAACAGTGGATGGTGTTCTGGGGAATATCCTTGCAGACCTGGATCAAAGCATCAGTGAGTTCCTGGACTGCCTGTGGAACTACTTGGCAGCATCTGATACATCGATTCAGAACGTCCCAAAGGATCTCAATCGGATTCAGGTCTGGGGAACATGTGGGCCAGTCGATTGCATCAATGCCTTCATCATCCAGTCACTGCCTACACACTATGGCCACATTAGGCAAGGCATTGTCCAACACCAGAAGGATCACATGGGCCCATCGCCCCCAGCGTATGGTTTGACAGTGGCTCAGAGCATTTCATCCATGTGCTTACCAGTAAATCAGGATGCTGTTGCTGATGAATGCCAATACAGCTGCATGGTGAAGAGCTGCGAGCACAGGTCCTCATGAAGTCTGTTTGACAGTTTGGTCTGAAAAAAGCACACCACTCACCATTTGGTAGGGCTCTGGCAGTGCTACTGAACTCCTGTTCCTACTTGCACAAGGGAGCAGATACGAGTCCTGGGTTGATTGCCCCTCCACGGCCATGTTCAGCTATGCTCATGTAACGGCTTACAGTGCATCCGGAAAGTATTCACTTTTTTATTTTTAATAAATTTGCAAAAACCTCAAGTAAACTTCACGTTGTCATTATGGGGTGTTGTGTGTAGAATTCTGAGGAAATAAATGAATTTAATCTATTTTGGAATAAGTCTGTAACATAACAAAATGTGGAAAAAGTGATGCGCTGTGAACACTTTCCGGAGGCACTGTACATATACATAAAAAATTAATGGCCAAAATTATTGGCAGCCCTTGAATTTTCCCAGAAAAAGCACCATTTCTCCCAGAAAACTGTTGCAATTACAAATGTTTTGGTATACACGTTTATATCCTTTATGTGCATTCTAACACCACAAAAAAAGAGAATAAAAACAAATGTGACATCATTTCACACAAAACTCAAAAACTGTAAGATATATATATATGTATGAATGACCTCCAAAGAGCGCAGAGACTTTTGATCATGTGAACGTGTCTGCAAAAAGTGGCGTCTCCTGCCCTGCAAAAGTCGAGCAGCCGGCGCGCGTACATAGCTGTGCCGCCTTTGAGACGCTGACTGCGCTTCTACCCTAAGTCAAAGTGAGCACATTTAATTTTTTTCCTCCTGCCCCTGAGCTATAGCCCAGACAACTGCAAACACGGGATGCCTTGTCTATACCGTGGCAAACTAATATTAAGGCGCTTCGCACTTTCTTTAGCACATATGCGATTATGAGGTCGCGGAAGACATGCACAGGAGTGGAGGACCGACAGTGCCATCCCAGCCGGTTAATGGCAGGGACGTCTCACCAGTCTAGATAAGACCCACCGCGACTGTCCCAAAAAGGCGCTCATATCGTCAGCGAAGACATCTCTCTACACTATATAAAAGAAAAAGGCAACTTTCCTTTCATTACTCCTTTTTTCCTTTTACCCCAAACCAAAGCCTATCTTTCTTGACACTGCAGAGGACACAAAACTAATTTTCTTTAATTGCTGGTAATGCCGGTATAGCACATTACCAGAGGCAGAAATTTGGACGTTCACATAGAAAATGTAATTTTTATACCACAGCCGTCGTGTAGCACCTTTCAAAAGGAATCTACTACCGAGAGATGATCCATATACATTTTAGCTGCTGTTAGTACTATTTACCTGTTGTGTTACACAGTCTTTAAAATGTAGTTTACCCGAAACCACTCCAGTAGTGCTCAATGTATCTTTACTTCGTAAAACGTTAAAGTTATAGACTACATTTTATATTTTTTCCCCTTGCACTTAGTGACCAAAGCTATACACACACAAATAGACACATACATATATATACACATATATATACCTGTGTTGTGTGTAGGTATGTATGTATATATACATACACACACACCTATCTACATTATATATATATATATATATATATATATATATATATATATATATATATATATATATACATATATATATATACATACACACACATACATACACACACGCAAATATAATTTGTGTGTGTGTATGTATATGTTTGTATATATAATGTAGATAGGTATGTATGTATATGTATATATATATATATATATATATATATATATATATATATATATATATATATATATATATATATATATATATATATATATATATATATATATATATATACATATATATATATATATATATATATGAGTGTGTAGACTCAAACCGATTACGACAGCAGCAATCCAAGCTGCGAGAAAACATTAAAAAGGAGACGTGTCAGACATCGAGGTATATTTTCTGATGCAGCTAGACGAAAATACATATACACATATACATATATATATATACACATATATATATATATACACACACACATATATATATATACACACATATATATATATATATATATATATACATATATATATATATATATATATATATATACACACATATACACATATATATATACACATATATACACATATATATACATATATATACATATACATATCTATACTAATAAAAGGCAAAGCCCTCACTCACTCACTCACTCACTAATTCTCCAACTTCCCGTGTAGGTAGAAGGCTGAAATTTGGCAGGCTTATTCCTTACAGCTTACTTACAAAAGTTGGGCAGGTTTCATTTCAAAATTCTATGCATAAGGGTCATAACTGGAACCTATTTTTCTACATATAATGTAATGGAGTTGATTTGGAGATGGCGTGGGGCGTGTTTAGTGTGACATCATCACGCCTCCTACGTAAGTGCGTAGAGAACAAGGAAGAACTCCAAACAGCGATGAGCACAAAACGCCATTTCACAATTGAGAAGGCAGAAAAATATTATGAAGCAAATGATGCATACAAGCATATTCATAAGTACAGCTACTGCGAAAAAACAAAGCACGGCGTGAACCGTAAGTTTATATTAAATTAAGTTCATAGACAGGCTGCCACTAGCATTTGTAATTTAGTGCCTGCCCATATAAGGCCGTCCATCAGCGGCAATCCAATACAAACACTGCCGGTAAATATTCACGTGTGAAGGACTGTGCTTATGCAGAGGAAGATGAGATGGTCAGGGTGGTTTTTGGCACAAACTCAGCGAAAATGGGAACCTTCGATGCAAGAACACCAAGCGGCTCACGAGAACTGACGCAGTGCACAGACAAAAAGCAACAGTTCCAAAGAGTGCTGAACAAAAACCGAATTACACAATTGAGAAGGCAGCAAAAAATGAAGCGTCTGATACATAGAATCATATTCATAAGTGCAGCTACTGCGGAAACAAAGCACACGGTGGAAAAAGTGAATGACCCGCTAAAGGAAGACAGTGTAAAAAAACCCGTGCATGCAGTTTGTCACATCTCAGATAAAGAGGAAGACGAGCTGTTTATTGATGCAGTAAGAAACTAATCGATGAATGAAACCTCTTATCTTTACAACGATTGACAAACACGGAATGTAACTTGAACACAACACATCGTACAAATACGACCCTGATTGAAACAAATAATGATAATCAAATCCTTGATGACAGCAACATTCAATAACACTCACAAAACAATTACTGTATATTGACAATCATGTTACGTTATTTTTAAAATGTTCCCTTTTCTTTTTCATAACTTCTACTTCTCCACTGCGATACGCGGGTATATATTTAAATGTATATATATAACCCCGATCTACAGTACATACTCTCGCATAGACAAGCCACATGCTGTGGCGCAATTGTAGAGTCTTAAGCCTCTAATGCCGACATTCGAGGTTCGATTCCCGAGAGGGGATGCACTGATTATGTACGCAGCGCTACCCGATTCATTTTACCTTCGCATCTCCTTGGTTTGGGACGTATGAAAAAATATTCGGTTAACGCAGAATCATGTTACGTTATTTTTAAAATGTTTCCCTTTATTAGCACAAGCACAGCTGAGAAGCTTGATGCATGTACTCCATAGCGCGTTAAAAATAACGCATTTAATCACACTTTCAATTCCAAGCAAACGGGAACTTTTGTCAATGCATGATTTCCTGGTACATCCATTACACTGATGCACACATCACAGCTACAAAAATGTTAGAGTCGGAATAAAGCGTTCCTACGACTGATCATTTCGACTTCCCAAGCGAAGCCTTGATAAAAGCATGGTTTTGTGCACACTGAAAAGCAAGCAAAATTAGATGCATTACAGAAAGCGGACTTTGTGGCTCTTACTGGGGATCATTGGACTTCCGTGACCGTTAGTAATTCTAATTACAAAATGTTCAATGATCACACTGTTTTAGCCTAATGTACAAAATAATTTTGGCTAAGGTTACTCAGAGTTTAAAGATTAAGTTGGTCAAATTACCTTTTATGTTTCTGACTTATTTTTTTAAGAAGAAAAACTGCACTTTATGTTGAAATTTTGGTTATTATTATTTAAAGACAATACTATTCTGAAAATGTACTTAAAGTACTTAAACTACCACTTTATTTTTAAGTCTGCCCAATTTTAACCAGGGATGATATTTTTGTTTCTGTTTTGAATTCAAATGCAGTTTAAAGGCTTTTTTTCAGAAATTAAAACAGCTTCAGTTTACAATATTCATGTACATGTCTATTATTTGATTCTGTAAGCCCACTAAAACACTTTTAAATTAAAAAAAAAAACATTTGCGATTTGGGGCAAATTACGTGTGCGATTACATACGATTAATCAAGATTAATTCTTACACAGCCTCTAATTAATTGGATTAATTTTTTAATCGAGTCCCACCTAATATATATATATGTGGATATATATATGTAGATTTGTATATATAAATGTGTATATACAGTATATATGTAGATATGTATATGTGTATATACAGTATATATATATGTGTGTATATATATATATATGTGTATATATATGTGTATATATATATATATATATATATATATATATATATATATATGCCAGCAACACTCATGACAATGACAAAACAATTACATTGTCAATCATGTTACGTTATTATTAAAATGTTTCCTTTTCTTTTTACTTCTCGCTGCCAATGTATAGGTATTTTGATATATATATATATATATATATATATATATATATATAAAATATATATATATATATATATATATATATATATACAGATATAATATATATATATATATATACAGATATATAAATATATATATATATATATATAAATAGATAGATATGACAACAACACTCAATATCAATGACAAAACAATTACATTAACAATCATCTTACGTTATTTTTAAAATGTTTGCTTTTCTTTTCATATACTTCTACATATTATATACATACATACACATATACTTATATATACATAATATATATATATATATACATATATATACATATACACATATATACATATATACATATATATATACACATATATATACATATATATATACATACATACATATACATATACATATACACATACACATACATATATATATATACACACACACACACACACACACACACACACACATATATATATATGTGGGAAGACATTCGCCGGCAGGGAATGGCGGGGTACTAACTTTCTCCCTATGCTTCTTTACAGGAAAAAAGACGCTCCGCCGCCATAAGTCAGTTTTGCCCTCACTACGTCTACTTCCGCCATCTTCTCTGACGTCAGCGATCCCATCCTCCCTCACGGTTCCTTCCCAGCATTCCTCCACTTCCGGCTCCTCCTCTTTAAAATGGCCGCCGACACCAAGCATGGCGCTTATGAACTGTTTATTTGTTTATGACTCAGACCATATTTTTTTCATTTATTGTGGATTCTAGACAATATACGGGGCCGGAAAACCCCAAACCTTTGTGCTGTCTCCTCCTCAGTCAGTTACAATACACACACACACACA
The DNA here is from genome assembly GCF_016835505.1 of Polypterus senegalus. Lineage (NCBI taxonomy): Eukaryota > Metazoa > Chordata > Cladistia > Polypteriformes > Polypteridae > Polypterus > Polypterus senegalus. Next base: position 91,612,568 of record NC_053168.1, read on the forward strand.
AAAATGTGAGGCAACTAAACCATCGTTATGTCATTATCAATTGAGCAGCTAAAAGGCCTGGAGTTGATTTGAGGTGTGGTGCTTGCATGTGGAAGATTTTGCTATGAACAGACAACCTGCGGTCAAAGGAGCTCTACATGCAGGTGAAAAAAGCCATCCTTAAGCTGCGAAAACAGAAAAAGCCCATCCGAGAAATTGCTACAATATTACAAGTGTCAAAATTTACAGTTTGGTACATCCTGAGAAAGAAAGCAAGCACTGGTGAACTCAGCAACACAAAAAGACCTGGACGTCAACATAAGACAACAGTGGTGGATGATCACAGAATCATTTCCGTGGTGAAGAGAAACCCTTTTCACAACAGCCAACCAAGTGAACAACGCTCTCCATGGGGTAGGCGTATCGATATCCAAGTCTACCATAAAGAGAAGACTGCATTAAAGTAAATACAGAGGGTGCACTGCAAGGTACAAGCCACTCATAAGCCTCAAGACAAGAAAGGCCAAATTGGACTTTGCTAAATAACATCTAAAAAAGCCAGCACAGCTCTGGAAAAAGATTCTTTGGACAGATGAAACCAAGATCAACCTCTACCAGAATGTATGGAGAAGGCGTGGAACAGCTCATTATCCAAAGCATACCACATCATCTGTAAAACACAGTGGAGGGAGTGTGATGGCTTGGGCATGCATGGCTGCCAGTGGCACTGGGACACTAGTGTTTATTGATGATGTGACACAGGACAGAAGCAGCCGAATTAATTCTGAGGTGTTCAGGGACATACTGTCTGCTCAAATCCAGCTAAATGCAGTCAAACCGATTGGACGGCGTTTCCTGATACAGATGGACAATGACCCAAAACATACAGCCAAAGCAACCCAGGAGTTTATTAAAGCAAAGAAGTGGAAAATTCTTGAATTGCCAAGTCAGTCACCTGATCTTAACCCAATTGAACATGCATTTCACTTGTTGAAGACTAAACTTCGGACAGAAAGGCCCACAAACAAACAACAACTGAAAGCCGCTGCAGTAAAGGCCTGGCAGAGAATTAAAAAGGAGGAAACCCAGAATCTGGTGATGGTCATGAGTTCAAGACTTCAGGCTGTCATTCCAGCAAAGGGTTTTCAACCAAGTACTAGAAATGAACAATTTATTTCCAGTTATTTAATTTGTCCAATTACTTTTGAGCCCCTGAAATAAAGGGATTGTGTTAAAAAATGCTTTAGTTGCCTCACATTTTTATGCAATCTTTTTGTTCAACCTACTGAATTAAAGCTGAAAGTCTGCACTTCAACTGCAGATTTGTTGTTTAATTTAAAATTCTTTGTGGTAATGTACAGCACCAAAATTAAAAAATATATATATATACATACACACACATATATATATATATATACATATATATATACATATATAGTATATATGTATATATATATATATATATATATATATATATATATATATATATATATATATATATATATATATATATATATATATGTATATACATACACACACACACACACATATACAGTATATATACACTCACCTAAAGGATTATTAGGAACACCTGTTCAATTTCTCATTAATGCAATTATCTAATCAACCAATCACATGGCAGTTGCTTCAATGCATTTAGGGGTGTGGTCCTGGTCAAGACAATCTCCTGAACTCCAAACTGAATGTCAGAATGGGAAAGAAAGGTGATTTAGGCAATTTTGAGCGTGGCATGGTTGTTGGTGCCAAACAATCTGCTCAGTTACTGGAATTTTCATGCACAACCATTTCTAGGGTTTACAAAGAATGGTGTGAAAAGGGAAAAACATCCAGTATGCGGCAGTCCTGTGGGCTTTTGACTTTCGCGGCTTCACTCTATCGCGGATTTTATATGTAAGCATATCTTTTTTTTTTATTTATTTTGAAGCTGTATTAATTTTATTGCAATCCATACAAATCAATCCAGTTTTTACAAAAAGAAAAACTGAGTTAAGGACAAATCGTAAGCCTATTTAAATATATAACGCAGATTTTTCGCTGCTTCGCGGGTTCTGCGGACAATGGGTCTTTCTACTTCCTGTACACGCTTCTTCAGTTGGTTTGCCCAGTTGATTTCATACAAGGGATGCTATTGGCGGATGGCTGAGAAGCTAACCAATCAGAGCACGCAGTTTAGTTCCTGTGTGCTGAATGGCTCAGCGACGGAGCGACGAATTTGATTCCGCGGCGTTAACCAGGAAGTCTCGTCTCGCTCATTCAGCATCAACGTGTTTCGCTGTGTAAAGAGTTAACTTTTGTGCTCTTTTGTGTTTATCTTGGTGCATAGTCAAGCCCTTCATTATGGCTCCAAAACGATCTGCTCCTGCTTCAGGGGCCATGCCCAAGCGGCAACAGAAGATGTTAACGACTGCCGAAAAGGTAAACGTTTTGGATATGTTTACGGAAGGGAAAAGCTAAACCGCTGTAGGACGCCATTACGGCATCAATAAGGCTATGATTCTTTTTATTTAAAAAGTAGGAAAGGAATATAAGATCTACGGCTGCAGTGTCCTTTTAAACATTTGCAAAACGAGTTGTAAGTGGATGTAATAAGGCAGTAGTCTGGATGGAATCTGCTTTAGGGATTTGGATTGAAGACTGCCGGAAGAACAACAACGGTGGTGCTACACAGTTGCCTGAAGAGGCTCCTTTAGAAGAGCTGTAATGCTCTCCTTTGTTGTGCAGTAAAACTAAACTCATCATTATCGGACAAGTCATCATGTCATTGTTGGTGAGTGACCATAATTAATTTTCTACTTACAGTACTTAGTTCATGTATGTATGTTTAGTGTCACTATACACACATTTACTGTATACAATTTTTCTTGCATTGTACGTATTTATTGCTGGTGGCCTGTCTATCGTAATGGCTGTAACATATGTGATATCAGAGACACTCGATATCTTTAAAATAATATTTGGGTTTTACTGTATATAAACATTGTGTTTACATACATAATTTCAATGAATCTTAGCTAATATCTAAGAGAATACAAAGGGTTTATGCAGTATAACTGTGCGGGGAATATTTATAAATAGTGTGGGAGACTTTATAAGGGCTTAAAATATATAAAAATAACCATAGTAACATATGGTTTCTACTTCGCGGATTTTCACCTATCGCGGGGGGGATCTGAAACGCAACATATACATATACACATATATATATATATACACACACACATATATATATATACTAGCAAAATACCCCGCTGAAATGGAGTAGTGTGTTAAAGAAGCAATGAAAAGAAAAGGAAACATTTTGAAAATAACGTAACCTGATTGTCAATGTAATTGTTTTGTCACTGTTGTGAGTGATGAGTGTTGTTGTCATATATATATATATATATATATATTTACACACACACACATAAATATATATATATATATATATATATATATACATACATACACACACACATATATAAACATATATATATACATATACATACATATCTACATATATACACACACAGCTATTTCGTATCAGTGCAATACGCTGTTTGTTAAAACGGTTGACTCCCGCCTTACGTGCAATAACAAATCAAATCATTCAGTTGTCTTTGCTCATATGTCATTTTAGAGCTGGACGCCTGGCATCTTTTTTGGCCACAAGTTCGTTTCTGTTTGGTGTGAGGTTCTGTGTTGTGGAGATTCTCAGGATGGATTGCAGGTGCTCATCAGTGAGGCGACTCCTGTGTGCTGTTTTGTTAGTCTTTATCACTGAGAAGAGCTTCTCACACAGATATGTGCTACCAAACATGCACAAGGTTCGAGCCGCATGTAGACGGACTTTTTGTTCTTCAAAGTCACCAAAGCGCCGTGCAAACTCAGTGCTAATAACTCTAGCTTCGCAATAACTTGCAGCATCATAAGGTAGACTTGATTAACGCGTTAGAGTTCGGCAAGGCAGCTGAAGCGCTGCATTATGGGATCTGTAGTTTATTGTGTTACCAGCGCTTCATATACCCGGCTTTAATAACAATAATACAGTATATAAAATGATCTCGCGGGCCTGATATAATTACACGCCGGGCCGGATGTGGCCCGCGGCCCTTGAGTTTGACACATATGGACTAAATAGAACTTGAAAAGATATATTTTTTCAAATGTGATCGCGCAATTCAGATAGAGTTGACGCAAGACTACAGCCTGCATGCCTCAATAGTCATCCTCCCTCGCCTTACTTTTTACCGCTCATCTAATGAATACACTGAGTATGGCTTTACCAAAACAATCATTGATGGCTAATAAAGTATCCATTATTCGAGTATGTAGATCGGGTATATATATATATATATATATATATACCCGCGTGATCGCAGCGGAGAAGTAGTGTGTTAAAAAGCTAGAAAAGAAAAGGGAACATTTTAAAAATAACGTAACATGACTGTCAATATACAGTATTTGTTTTGTGAGTGTTACTGAGTGTTGCTGTCATCAAGGATTTGATTATCATTATTTCTTTCAATCAGGTTCGTATTTGTAGGATGTGTTGTGTTCAAGTTACATTCCGTGTTTGTCAATCGCTGTAAAGATGACAGGTTTCATTCATCGATTCGTTTCTTACTGCATCAATAAACAGCTCGTCTTCTTCTTTATCTGAGACCTGACACACTGCATGCACAGGTTTTTTACACTGTCTTCCTTTAGCGGACATTGACTTTTTCCAACGTGTGCTTTGTTTCCGCAGTAGTTGGATTTATGAATATGCTTGTATGTATCAGACGCTTCATATTTTTTGCTGCCTTTTCAATTGTGTAATTCGGTTTTGTTCAGCCTTTGGAACTGTTGCCTTTTATCTGTGAACTGCGCCAGTTCACGTGAGCCACTCGGTGTACATGCATCGAAGGTTCCCAGCTGTGCTGGTGCCATCTCCTGCTATGTCCATGGCTGTATTTAATGTTACCTTAGTCCTGGCACTTAAAACTTTCTCTTGCAGTTTCGCTGAGTTTGTGTCAAACACCACCCTGACCATCTCATCTTCCTCTCCATAAGCACAGTCCTTCACCCGTGAATATTTACCCGTGGCAGTTTGCTATTGGATTGCCGCTGACGGACGGCCTTATATGGGCAGGCACTAAATTACAAACGCCAGCGGCAGCCTGTCTATGAACTTAATTTAAAGTGTAGGTTTACATCGTGCTTTGTTTCCGAAGTAGCAGAACTCATGAATATGGTTGTATATGTCACTCGCCGCTTCTTATTGTTTCGCTGCCTTCTCAATTATATAATGCATGTTTTCTTGAGCGCTTTTTGAGGTCTTCCTGGTTTTCTATGTACTGCGTGATTACGGGAGGCGTGATGATGTCACACTAAACTCCTCCCCACGGCGTTGAAGCTCATCTCCATTACAGTAAATGGAGAAAACTGCTTCCAGTTATGACCATTACGCGTAGAATTTCGATATAAAACCTGCCCAACTTTTGTAAGGAAGCTGTAAGGAATGAACCTGCCAAATTTCAGCCTTCCACCCACACGGGAAGTTGGAGAATTAGTGATGAGTCAGTGAGTGAGTCAGTGAGTGAGGGCTTTGCCTTTTATTAGTATAGATTATATATATATATATATATATATATATATATATATATATATATATACATACACACACACACATATATATATATATATATATATATATATATATATATATATATATATATATATATATATATATATATATATATATATATATATATATATACATATACATATATATATATATACATATACATATACATATACATATATATATACATATATATATATATATATACATATATATATATATATACATATATATATACATATACATATATACATATATATATACACATACATATATACATATACATATAGACACATATATATACATATATACATACATATACATATATATACATATATATATACATATACATATATATATATATATACATATATATGTATATACATACAATACTCCTCGCTATATCGCGCTTCCACTTTCGCGGCTTCACTCTATCGCGGATTTTAAATGTAAGCATATCTAAATATATATATCATGGATTTTTCACTTGGTTCGCGGATTTCTGCGGACAATGGGTCTTTCAATTTATGTTACATGCTTCCTCAGTTTGTTTGCCCAGTTGATTTCATACAAGGGACTCTATTGGTGGATGGCTGAGAAGCTACCCAATCAGAGCACGTATTACATCTATACTAATAAAAGGCAAAGCCCTCACTCACTCACTCACTCATCACTAATTCTCCAACTTCCCGTGTAGGTAGAAGGCTGAAATTTGGCAGGCTCATTCCTTACAGCTTATTTACAAAAGTTGGGCAGGTTTCATTTCGAAATTCTACACCTAATGGTCATAACTGGCAGGTATTTTTCTCCATTAACTGTAATGGAGTTGAGCTGGAATGACGTGGGGGGCGGAGTTTCGTGACATCATCACGCCTCCCACGTAATCACGTGAACTGACTGTCAACGCACTACGTAGAAAACCAGGAAGACATCCAAAAAGCGCTTAAGAAAACATGCATTATATAATTGAGAAGGCAGCGAAACAATAAGAAGCGAGCGAGTGACATATACTACCATATTCATGAGTGCTGCTACCTCGGAAAGAAAGCAAGGTGTAAACCTAAACTTTAAATTAAGTTCATAGACAGGCTACCGCTGGCGTTTCACATGCCCACAGGTAATGCGGGATACAAGTTTAATGAGGACGCAGGATATAAACTTGAGTTTTGATCACTTTGTAACTAAGTTAAAATTGTAGGTGAAGGGGTGTGCTTATGCAAATTCCGAGAGACTGTGTTTGTGGGGGATTGACAGTTAAGGCGGGTGGGGGAGTCACGCCATCATCTCCCCTCCCACCTCATTTCGCTCTGAGCTGAGCTCCGCGGCTAACGCCGTCTTCCGAAGCAACTTCCTCAGACTGCCACCAAATACTCACAGAAAAATCCACAAATTAATACACACGCTATCTCTAGAGTTTCTACACACTGAATCCTCCAGGCACTACTTACAAAAGGTTACATTGACAATCGTGTTACGTTATTTTTAAAATCTTTCCTTTACTTAGCACAAGCACAGCTGAGAAGCTTCGATGCATGTGCTCCATATAATTAAAAATAATGCATTTAATCACACTTTGCATTAAAAGCAAAGGGGAGCTTTTGTCAATGCATGATTTCCTGGTACACCGATTACATTGATCAGCGCATCCCGATTCATTATACCCTCACACCACCTTAGTTTGAGAAGAAGTATGAAAAAATATGAGGTTAACACAGAAAAACAGATCACCAATTCAAGCTTTATGAATAATAGATTCGCCATCAATAATTGTTTTGGTAAAGCCATCCTCCTTCCATTTTATAATTTTTCCGCCACTAGCCATGATTAAATGAACGGTAAAAAAGTATGAGCAAAGCGAGGGTGACTTATTTAGGCAGGCATATATATGACAGCAACACTCATGACAATGTCAATCATGTTACGTTATTATTAAAATGTTTCCTTTTCTTTTCATTACTTTTAACACACTACTTCTCGCGGGCGCTGGTATTTTGTTATATATTGGAGCGCCTTCCCAGACGTAATGACGATCCGAGACGGTCACTTAGTTAGTCCCTTCTTTATTAATAAAAAAACGGTTGCTGTTGGCCGCAACCACGCCGAACAGGCAGAACTAAAAACAATCTCACAGCGAGCGACATGACCAACCTCTCTCCTGTCTCCACCCTCCTCCTTCCAACACAGCGCTCCCAAACCCCTCCACCGCATCCCTCCGAACCTCCTTTACTTTCCACTCTATTACAGTCCATGAGAAATAACAGGGACAACAGAATAAATAACTGAGAGGGATGCAAATCACAGAACACAAACTGCAAAACAGAACTCTACAATAAAGAACAGAATGCTACAATATATATATGAATGACCTCCAAAGAGCGCTGAGACTTTTGATATCATGAACGTGTCTGCAAAAACTGGGGTCTCCTGCCCAGCAAAAGTCGAGCAGCCAGCGCGTGCATAGCTGTGCCGCCTTTGAGACGCTGACTGCGCTTCTGCCTTAAGTCAAAGTGAGCACTTTTAATTTTTTCATCCTCCCCGCGCTTATAGCCCAGACAAGTGCAAACACGGACCCCTTTTCTACACCACGCAAAATAAAATTAAGGCGATTCACACTTTCTTTGCACGTATACGATTATCAGGTCCTCACCTCGAATTATGAAGACACGCACACGAGTGCAGGACTGACAGTGCCATCACAGCCGATTAATGGCGGGACGTCTCACCAGTTTACACAAGACCCACCGCGACTGTCCCCAAAAGGCGATCATAACGTCAGCGAACACATCTCTCTATACTATATAAAAGATAAAGGCAACTTTCCTTTCTTTACACCTTTTTTCCTTTTATCCCAAACCAAAGCCTTTCTCTCTTAACACTGCAGAGGACACAAAACTAATTTTCTTTAAATGCCGGTAAGGCACATTACCAGAGGCACAAATTTGAACGTTCACATAGAAAATGTAATTTCAATGTACCTCTACTTCTTAAAACGTTAATGTTTTACTGTTTAATAACTTACAGACTATAATTTATTATTTTTCCCTTGCACTCAGTGACCAAACCTATACACACACATATAGACACATACAAACATACACACAAGTATATGTATGTGTATATATATATATTACACACACACATACATAT
>NC_053168.1:91626319-91663819 GCF_016835505.1 Polypterus senegalus
CCGGGAATCGTAGGGCGCACAAGAGCATGTTAGCAACCATTAAGAAGAAAATTAGGGAAGCTAAAAGGCAGTTAAGACAGGAATAGAGCAGAAAAGGCAAAAAGATGACCCAAAGAGATTCTTTCAATATTTTAGTAATAAAAGAACAGTAAAGGAGGAGGTGAAGTGCATCAGGAATAGTAAAGGGGTTTTAAAAATACAGTGAAACAGAAGATGATCTAAACTCGCATTTTTCTGAGGTCTTCACATGTGAGGAAGCTGATACCCTCCCAGCATTAAAAAGGACAAGTAATGAGGTAGAGTGATTTGGAAATTGCAAATGGAGTACTACTGCTTCGATTAAATAGGATGAAATCAAACAAATCAGCAGGACCAGATAATATATATCCTCAAGTTCCTAAGTAGGTTAGCAATTAGATACATAAACCCTTGACACACATTTTCAGTCAGCACAAGCAGCATGCAATCCCATCCCACACCAACACAGCTGAAGTTCTCCCAGCACAAGTCTGTTTATCTGGGTGTGAGGTGCCTGGAAATATATAGGGTCAATAATATATCATTTTTTGGAATACATACATTTCCTGTGTGTTCTGTGCCCACAACGGTCCGGGTATATGTAGGAAACAGGAAATGCAAGGCAAGAAATGTTGAACACAAAACTAAAACTTTTTTCATGTTATAATAATGACAAAATGCAGACATGAAGTACTGTATATTACGTGTGAAGACTGAAGTCCAAATATCAAACACTTTCACAAAAGGTATAACAAAACAAGTGCTCCTTTATTCAAGAATATAACTTAAGAAAAAGAAATTAATCAATTTACATGTTGATGTCAATATGTAAATACTGAAGCCCAAATAACAGTTGCATGGCTGGTTTAGAGGCAAGACCGCCTGCTTCTAAATCAGTGGGTTGCTGGTTCGATCCTGGGTTTTCCCTGAATTTACTGTTTTAAGTACCACGCTGCTTTTGTTATTGCTATTATAAACAGACTTAAGCTTGGAGAAGTTAATTTGCGTCTGTGGGGGATGGGATAGCAGGCTGCTGGTGTTGACTGATATATTTGCAAAGCAAAGACACTGATGACAAGGTGTGAAGGTGTGCCGGCATTATGACTTTTTTCGTAGGCTTCAGGGATTCTTGTGTTGAGAAAAAGAAAATTAAGAATTGAAATGAATGTAAAATTATGAAGGTAATTAGTACGGTGTATCAAGACTGTTATTTTAAAATGAGTTCATCAAGAAGGGTAAATTTTCAACAAACATTAGGACGTTTTTCTTTACACAGAGAACCACAGACATATGGAATAAGCTACCAAGTAGGGTGGTAGACAATATTTCCTTAGGGACTTTTAAAATTAGACTTGATATTATTTTAAAAGAATTAAGTGGATTAGCTTGGCAACCTTTGCAGGGCTGAATGACCTGTTCTCGTCTACGCTGTTCTAATGTTTTAATGTAAAGGATCATAGAAAAGGAAAAGAATCTGGTGCATCTGCCTACTGCCTAAGGATCAAAGAATAGCAGCTTTGTAAGTTTCCTAGCACTCTAGTTATACCACGCACATTCACAAATGGCATTACCATTTACAAGTTTAGCATAATATTAAAGCAACACTGCTGTCTTCCGACACGATTTCAAAGCAGCATCTCTGAAAAAAGCTGCCACTTGTGACATGATTCTAAAGCAACATCTTCATACAAATGGTATAGAAGCAGCATGCATGAACACAGAATAAGCTTCAATAAAATACTGTATCTGTGACATCAAAAGCATGCATTTAGTTTTATGAGCTCTGAATATTAGAGGCATTAAAACTGTACAATTTAAAATCCTCTGGATAAAGTTAGGTCTGGATAAAGTTAGGTTTAAGGAAGAATGAGTACTTATTCCGTGTCCAGTAAAAAATGCTTGAGTGAAGAAAGAGAGGTTTTATAAGCCTCAGTGATAAGAGGACAAAAAAAATAGTCTGACGCTGAGCTGGCTAGTGACAAAGACACAGAAAGAGATGGCGAGAATCTAGAAAATGATCTGGCTACAGAAAGAACTGGACTTGACCACAGATTTTGTTTAACTACTAAGATTTTAGGCCACCTGGAATCTACATATACTGAATGCACTGCTGATCATCATCTACTTTCAGATCAACAAGATGATCTAGACTGAACTGTTACAAAGGGCCACACCTCTTTCAGCTTCAGTTTCAAGGCACTAAAACTGAATAGTGTATACCTAAAGGTTGGAAAGTGTACAAAGTAAAATACAAGAGTGGTGACAGAGATGTAATACATCTCTGTAGTCAACAGAAAAATAATCTGCATCTTAAAAGGGGATTTATTGCTTTAAGAAAAGGAGTCCTCAAAAGCATTCCAATGATAAAACAAGGTATGAAGAGGATTTCATCAGCCAGTCCAGTGGCAAGACAAAGAAAAAAATCTATATACAGTACAGGCCAAAAGTTTGGACACACCTCCTCATTCAATGTGTTTTCTTTATTTTCATGACCATTTACATTGGTAGATTCTCACTGAAGGCATCAAAACTATGAATGAACACATGTGGAGTTATGTACTTAACAAAAAAAGGTGAAATAACTGAAAACATGTTTTATATTCTAGTTTTTTCAAAATAGCCACCCTTTGCTCTGATTACTGCTTTGCACAGTCTTGGCATTCTCTCGATGAGCTTCAACAGGTAGTCACCTGAAATGGTTTTATTGGGCAAGACAACCATGAAAAGCACGCCGGAAGGGGTGTGGATTCACTAAGCCGCCAAAAAGTGAGACACCTATGGCGCATGCAGGAAGGAGCCACGCCCACCAACTCCAAGACCATTGGATACGATGACAACTCGCAGGGCCACGCCCAGCAACTCGGATGCGACGACACAGAAAAAATGGCGTCATTTATATTCATCTGTCGTAAAGGCCACATGCAGTGTAGGTCAGGTTAATGTCATGTACCTCCGAGCTACGTTGACTGTTCAAAGAGGCATGTTTCACGCAGTGGTGAATCGCCATATGCAGCGTGTGAAACGGTTTGTGAGGGGTATCCCATGGGATCCTTAAAACAATCCTATACAACTGAGGTTGAAGCACAATGAAGTAAGCAGTCTTTAAAAACCGACTTTTCGGTTACGACACACGACCGCGTACACCATAGCAAACTGTTTTACACGCTACATACAGCAATTCGCATCCACGACAAACATGAATCTTCTTAGATGTTCCTGCAGGAACACAGAAGACGTTTTCCTGCCCACAAATACTCCTTTTTCACTGGCCGGCGTCTACCCTTGCTCTCTAGGCATTCACACTGGCTGCCCATTTGCCCGGACGCAAAAACTCACCGACCACCTAGACCACCCAGTTACTCCCTTTCGTTTGTTGTAAGAGTCCACATCCACGTCTGAGCCACGCGCATGAGATTGACCGTGTGTCTACCCAGCGCAGAGAGGCGTGGGTAAGCCGTCGAACCCCATTCGGGCTGCAAGCCGTGGAATTCACACTAAGTGTGACTCATACGCTCCCACTCATTACTTCCCTACCCTTTGTGCACACCTCCCTCCCACCGCGCTACTACCGTGGTCGGGTATCTTGGTGGATTATATATAGAAAAGCAGCCAAAACCGAGGGGTATCCCATGGGGTCCTTAAAACATTCCTTTACAACTGAGGTTGTAACACAATGAAGTAAGCAGTCTTTAAAAAACGAGTTTTCAGTTACGACGCACGACCGTGTGCACCATAACAAACTGTTTTGCACGCTACATACAGCAATTCGCATCCGCGACAAACATGCGTCTTCTTAGATGCTCCTGCACTTTGTACACACACCCCTCCCAACTCGCTGCTACCGTGGTCAGGGGTCTTGGTGGATTATATATAGAAAGGCAGCCAAAACCGCACAGGGAAATAAAGTCTAGAGTTCCATCTTTTCTTTCACTTTCTGTTGTATCCTCAAACCCTCCTTTTAGACAACTGTGTCTTTCCAGAAGTGTTCAACCATCAATAAATAATTATGCAGCGTTTGTTATGCCGCGGGTTCACTATTGTATTGTATTTTGCTCTCTCTAGAGTTTTATCTTTTCATTCGCTTACTGTTGTATTCTCACACCAACCCGTTTTAGAACACCGTGTCTTTCCAGAAGTGTTTAGCATTCAATAAATAATTATGCATGACATTGAGCGTGTGTCTACCCAGCGTGGATAAGCCGTTTTACCCCATTCGGGCTGCAAACCGTGGAATTCACACTATCTACAACTCATACGCTCCCACTGGTTGCGTCCCAACCTTTTGTACACACCCCCATCCGACCTTGCTACTACCGTGGTCGGGTGTCTTGGTGGATTATATATAGAAAAGCAGCCAAAACCGCACAGAGCAATGAAAAGTCTACGTCAGTCACAGGTACATCTGGACTGTGTAAAGACGACGACTCAAGTGACGAGTTGGAGGTGGGCACATGAGCAGGCAGTGCATACTGAACGAGAAATCAGCAGACTAGCATGACAGACGGAGCTGAATGGACATCCTTCTACTCTCCTCCCATTCCACACTCTACGCCGTGCACCCCCATCCCTCTGTCTGGCAGGAAAAGGCGCGAAGACGGTCCGCCAGTTTTCAGTCACGGACGATTGTGTGTGGGTTCGTTCCGTGCATTGTTACAATTTTGCATTTCTTGCTGATTTATTACATTACCGATTTTTCAAATGTTAATTTTCTCCAAGTGCTTAAAAATCATTAAAAAAACAGGCCTGATTATGCGGCATATAGTACGCCGCGGGTTGGCTAGTTATTTATATTTTAATTCATTCTGGGGCCACTGCAGCCAAGGGCAGCCTGAGAATGATATTGACTATAATGAATATTTTGTAATTTATTACTTTATTTCAGTTCATCTTTTCAGCTACTATAATGGTTTAATGTACTTTTTCATCTCAGTTTAGCTAATTTTATCTCAGTTTATTAATAGTTTTCAGCTTTATTAATGCCTTTAAATCCGGATATGTGAGTGAGTACATTACTTTACTCACTTGTGTGTTTTTATATTTACAAACACACACACACACACATATATATACATATATATATATATACACACACACATATATACACACATATACATATACAGGTACATTATTTTAATAAATGCTATTGTTGACCAACTGTAAACAAGTGCTCTGCCAATGAATGAGTTTCACCTCTCTCTGACATTTTTATTATTTCTACTTTATTTTCTATAGTGATGGTTTTTCTCTTCTTTACTGTATTACCAGCACTTGCATTAGATTTGTGTTTCAGGGATGTTCTTGAATAGTGAAGACAAAAGGTTAAGATGAACTCTTCTGCACAGCGCTATACACACTATCACAGCAGGAAGGCATCCATCAACACGTTTGATGTACTGACAAGAGATAACTTCCTGCTATGTGCGTAACAGTACAAGCAGGCTTACTATTGAGAATGACTGGGGGCAGCAATGGGGGGGTCCATCACTCGCCCACCACACAGTCACCTCCACTACAGTATGCTGCCTGCAGGGTCCACCACCGAGAATGAACACGGTGCGGCCAAAGGCGGGTAGTGAATCATCCAACTCCAATTCAACAGGCAGGCATCTGAGGCACGCTACAATGCTATCCCCGCCGCCCCGTTCACCCTCAATGGCCTCTGTTCAGCCACAACTGAGTCACCATTTGCAGCACTACTAGCCGTGTGTGCTAGGCAGGCACTTAAACGCCACGCCCCCCTCCATCCAGCCTGCATCCAGTCAGCAGCACTAGCTGCGGCAGCGTAGTGAGTGGGCAGCGAACCATCGTCCTGCACACGAGCAATAGCTGTGGCCCCTGTGACTATGGACCACAGGTCACCGCTTGCTGCCGGAAGCTGCCTGAGGGACACTACACTACGGGAGCAGCGAAATCGCCCCTCTCCAGCCACCGCTTGCAACATCACCTGTCCGAAGATGACGGAGCGGCAGTTACTGAGGCGCATACATCGCAGCCGTGGCCTCATTCGTAAGTCTGTAACCTGGGGACTTACCTGTGTGTGTGTGTGTGTGTGTGTGTGTGTGTGTGTATATATATATATATATATATATATATATATATATATATATATATATATACAGTGGTGTGAAAAACTATTTGCCCCCTTCCTGATTTCTTATTCTTTTGCATGTTTGTCACACAAAATGTTTCTGATCATCAAACACATTTAACCATTAGTCAAATATAACACAAGTAAACACAAAATGCAGTTTTTAAATGATGGTCTTTATTATTTAGGGAGAAAAAAAAATCCAAACCTACATGGCCCTGTGTGAAAAAGTAATTGCCCCCTGAACCTAATAACTGGTTGGGCCACCCTTAGCAGTAATAACTGCAATCAAGCGTTTGCGATAACTTGCAATGAGTCTTTACAGCTCTGGAGGAATTTTGGCCCACTCATCTTTGCAGAATTGTTGTAATTCAGCTTTATTTGAGGGTTTTCTAGCATGAACCGCCTTTTTAAGGTCATGCCATAGCATCTCAATTGGATTCAGGTCAGGACTTTGACTAGGCCACTCCAAAGTCTTCATTTTGTTTTTCTTCAGCCATTCAGAGGTGGAT
The DNA here is from genome assembly GCF_016835505.1 of Polypterus senegalus. NCBI lineage: Eukaryota > Metazoa > Chordata > Cladistia > Polypteriformes > Polypteridae > Polypterus > Polypterus senegalus. The sequence continues at coordinate 91,632,938 of NC_053168.1, forward strand.
TTGCTGGTGTGTTTTGGGTCATTGTCCTGTTGCAGCACCCAAGATCGCTTCAGCTTGAGTTGACGAACAGAAGGCCGGACATTCTCCTTCAGGATTTTTTGGTAGACAGAAGAATTCATGGTTCCATCTAACACAGCAAGCCTTCTAGGTCCTGAAGCAGAAAAACAACCCCAGACCATCACACTACCACCACCATATTTTACTGTTGGTATGATGTTCTTTTTCTGAAATGCGGTGTTCCTTTTACGCCAGATGTAACGGGACATTTGCCTTCCAAAAAGTTCAACTTTTGTCTCATCAGTCCACAAGGTATTTTCCCAAAAGTCTTGGCAATCATTGAGATATTTCTTAGCAAAATTGAGACAAGCCCTAATGTTCTTTTTGCTTAACAGTGATTTCGTCTTGGAAATCTGCCATGCAGGCCGTTTTGCCCAGTCTCTTTCTTATGGTGGAGTCGTGAACACTGACCTTAATTGAGGCAAGTGAGGCCTGCAGTTCTTTAGACGTTGTCCTGGGGTCTTTGTGACCTCTCGGATGAGTCGCCTCTGTACTCTTGGGGTAATTTTGGTCGGCCGGCCACTCCTGAGAAGGTTCACCACTTTTCCATGTTTTTGCCATTTGTGGATAATGGCTCTCACTGTGGTTCGCTGGAGTCCCAAAGCTTTAGAAATGGCTTTATAACCTTTACCAGACTGATAGATCTCAATTACTTCTGTTCTCATTTGTTCCTGAATTTCTTTGGATCTTGGCATGATGTCTAGCTTTTGAGGTGCTTTTGGTCTACTTCTCTGTGTCAGGCAGCTCCTATTTAAGTGATTTCTTGATTGAAACAGGTGTGGCAGTAATCAGGCCTGGGGTGGCTACGAAATTGAACTCAGGTGTGATACACCACAGTTAGGTTATTTTTAACAAGGGGCAATTACTTTTTCACACAGGGCCATGTAGGTTTGGATTTTTTTTCTCCCTAAATAATAAAAACCATCATTTAAAAACTGCATTTTGTGTTTACTTATGTTATATTTGACTAATGGTTAAATGTGTTTGATGATCAGAAACATTTTGTGTGACAAACATGCAAAAGAATAAGAAATCAGGAAGGGGGCAAATAGTTTTTCACACCACTGTATATATACACACACATATATATATATATATATATATATATATATACATATATATATATATATATACACACACATATATATATATATATATATATATATATATATATATATATATATATATATATATATACACACATATATATATATATATACAGTGGAGGAAATAATTATTTGACCCCTCACTGATTTTGTAAGTTTGTCCAATGACAAAGAAATGAAAAGTCTCAGAACAGTATCATTTCAATGGTAGGTTTATTTCAACAGTGGCAGATTGCACATCAAAAGGAAAATCGAAAAAATAACTTTAAATAAAAGATAGAAATTGATTTGCATTTCATTGAGGGAAATAAGTTTTGAACCCTCTAACAAAAAAGACTTAATACTTAGTGGAAAAACCCTTGTTTGCAAGCACAGAGGTCAAACGTTTCTTGTAATTGATGACCAAGTTTGCATACATTTTAGGAGGAATGTTGGTCCACTCCTCTTTGCAGATCATCTCTAAATCCCTAAGGTTTGAGGCTGTCTCTGTGCTACTCTGAGCTTGAGCTCCCTCCATAGGTTTTCTATTGGATTAAGGTCCGAGACTGACTAGGCCACTCCATGACCTTAATGTGCTTCTTCTTGAGCCACTCCTTTGTTGCCTTTGCTGTATGTTTTGGGTCATTGTCGTGCTGGAACACCCATCCACGACCCATTTTCAGTTTCCTGGCAGAGGGAAGGAGATTGTCGCTCAGGATTTCACGATACATGGCTCCAGTCCATTTTCCGTTAATGCGATTAAGTTGTCCTGTGCCCTTAGCAGAAAAACACCCCAAAGCAAAATGTTTCCACCCCCATGCTTGACGGTGGGGACGGTGTTTTGGGGTCATAGGCAGCATTTTTCTTCCTCCAAACACAGCGAGTTGAGTTAATGCCAAAGAGCTCTATTTTGGTCTCATCAGACCACAGCACCTTCTCCCAGTCACTCTCTGAATCATTCAGGTGTTCATTGGCAAACTTCAGACGGGCCTGCAGATGTGCCTTCTTGAGCAGGGGACCTTGAGCCCTGCAGGATTTTAATCCATTGCGTGTAATGTGTTTCCAATGGTTTTCTTGTGACTGTGGTCCCTGCTAATTTGAGGTCATTAACTAACTCCTCCCGTAGTTCTAGGATTCTTTTTCACCTTTTCAGAACCATTGACACCCCACGAGGTGAGATCTTGCGTGGAGCCCCAGAGCGAGGTCGATTGATGGTCATTTTGTGCTCCTTCCATTTTCAACAATCGCACCAACAGTTGTCACCTTCTCTCCCAAAGCTTGCTAATGGTTTTGTAGCCCATTCCAGCCTTGTGCAGGTCTACAATTTTGTCTCTGACATCCTTGGACAGCTCTTTGGTCTTTCCCATGTTGTAGAGTGTGGAGTCTGCTTGATTGATTGATTCTGTGGACAGGTGTCTTTTATACAGGTGACTAGTTAAGACAGGTGTCCTTAATGAGGGTGACTAATTGAGTAGAAGTGTCTAACCACTCTGTGGGAGCCAGAACTCTTAATGGTTGGTAGGGGTTCAAAACTTATTTCCCTCAATGAAATGCAAATCAATTTCTATCTTTTATTTAAAGTTATTTTTCGATTTTCCTTTTGATGTGCAATCTGCCACTGTTGAAATAAACCTACCATTGAAATGATACTGTTCTGAGACTTTTCATTTTTTGTCATTGGACAAACTTACAAAATCAGTGAGGGGTCAAATAAATATACATACACACACACACAGTATATATATATGTGCGTGTGTGTGTGAGAGAGAGAGTTTTGCTTACTTTGACCCAAGATATATGTTGGAGAGGAGAGGACAACATCTATATAGAGTGTATTTGGTTTGCTGTGCTATTTTCCCTTTTAAAAACACATATACTTTCTAAATTACTACTTAATGCTACTTACCACATATTTCTGTGTTCCTGGTGATGTATAGTCTTGTTTTATCTCCAATTCAAGGACATTCCTTTTCCTGTTAAAAGCAAAGCTCCCATAGAATTTCACAACTGAGCTTTGGTCTCTGGTGATGAATAATTAAGTTTAACATACACAATAAATACACTATTATTTTAAATTAGACCTGGATAAAAATTGCCTGTTTTATAGTTTTAGAAATTACAGTGATCCCTCGCTATATCACGCTTTGACTTTCACGGCTTCACTTTCTGAGAACTTTTATCTAAGCCATACGATGGTTCCTAAACATGCTGCTTTTTCTAAGCGTTCTGACTAAAAAAAAAAAAAGCGCCGGAGGAAGATGCTTACTATCCAGGAGAAGGTGAAACTCTTGGATATGATTAAAGATGGCAATACCCTACAAAAGCCTCCTCACGCATATGAAAAGACAGCGCCAGCAACTGCCTATCAAGATGTTCTTCAGCCGCGCACCCAGACACCCACTGCCTACTCCTAGTACTTCTTCACTGAAGACAACAACGCACCTGCTGAAGATACTGCACCACCTCTGAAGACTCTCCTACTGAGGTCGTGCCTTCATAGGTTAGTGGTTGTGTGCAATTAAATGGACAGTACAATAATCTACTAGATAAAAGCGTTCAGGATGGTCCATCTTTCCCGTGAGTGCAAAGTGTAGCGGTATTCCGCTTATTACAGACTTACTACTTGCGGCTTGAGGTACGAAGCGACGCGATGTGAGCAGAGTTCTGGTGCTGTAACTGTTCCCTTGCTTTTGTGCGCAATGCGCTGGAAAAATAGACAAAATTATGTCTCTGGAAATAATTAATGTTGATGGAGTACAAATGCCTCACTGCGTAGTAAATATCAGGGGAGATGGTGCTTGCTTATTCTCATCTATAGCTTATTTAGTGCATGAAACTCGCTCTTTAGCGGTACAGATTCGGGCTGACATTGTACGACTTTGGACAGGCACTTGAGGGGCTAAAAAAAAACTTAGGTTTTCGGGAGATGTTATGAATGGGCACTTTGATGTTCTCATTCCCTATACTTACATGCCTAATGGACACATGGAGCGCACAAAAATTGAGGATAAAAGGCGAGTGAACCTAATAATATGATATTTGTAACGTCTAATATGTCTTATTTTCTCTTATTTTGTCTAATATATTGGGTATCTGAGTGTAATGGTGACTAAAGGGTGTTATTTCATGTCTAGAGGGCTCTAATAATGTTAAAAAAATGGATTTAGAAGGTCATAAAACAGGTTTTCTATACTCTAACTGCGAAAATATTCAATTTATAAATAAAGAATCCTACTTCGCGAAAATTCATTTAGCACGGTAGAGTCTGGAACGGATTAACCGTGATAAACGAGGGTTCACTGTACATTAATTTACCAGGTAAAGTCAGGCATCTTGAAGTATCTTAAGTGGCAAAAAATGAATAATACAGACAGAGAATGCTGCATAAAGTTATTCAACTAATACCCACTCAATAGACCTTAAGAGATTCGCAGCACTATTAAAAAAATAAACAGCTTTGAATCATAATACAGTTATGAGAAAACCTCATGAAATCAAACATGGATCTCATCAAATGGTGTTTTTAAATTGTTAGATGTGTTCCAGAGTTAGTCACCATAGATGTCTATTAACGTCAGAAAGTTTGTATTTATTATTCTCCATGAAAACAAGAAATCAAAAATTTTCTTCAAACATCAATACAAACTACATGGGTTAAGTAATATTTAAAAAAAATGATTTAGATGGAGTATTCCTTAAGAAAATGTTTTGGTTAAATCTGTATAAATTCACACTTACAGAGGAACACACAGAATATTTACATTTAGGAAATTTTTCGAAGTTTCTAGCTACTTCATTAATTTCTGACTATCTACTTATTATTGCTGCTGCGTTTTTAAGGGGAAGGTTGCACTGAGTGTGGCTAACACTATAAGAACATATACCGTGGATCCTGTTATATAAGCTGAGAATTTCATCCTAGATTTTTGGCTTGGAGTTTGGGGGTCGGTTTATACAACAAGTATCGTTTCAGATTCAAGATTTCCAGCGCAATGCCGGTTTTGCCGATGAATACGGAAGTAAATAATGACTAAACCACAGAGTCATCTTTCAGAAGAAGAAGTAACTTTGCATGCCGGTACTTTAAATTAAATAAAGAATTTATTCAAAAAAGTGTTTTAGTTGTTGATTTTATTAATAAAATTTATAATAAATTATCGGGAAGTTTAAAATAAAAATTTTTGTTTTGATTTACGATCAACATCTTGATTTACGACCGGATGCGGTCACGCGTGTATCCACTTGCGATTGTAAACAAACAACCGAGAGCGTTAGTAGCGTCAGTCGGAGCCCAGATACATGTGTTTGTGGATATAATTTTGTTCATTGCCATGATTTACATATATAATTCATTAAGACCATGTAAGCAAGACACATACAGTAATTGCTAAGGAAGGAAGAGAAGGTAAAGAAAGCGATCACAATCGAAACGAAGATGGAAATTATGTGGAAATATGAGAGTGCTGTTCGTGTGACCGATCTCGCTAATATGTACAGCATGTCGAAATCCACCATCTCGACAATTTTATAAAGATTTGCATAAGGAGGCTCCTTCTAAACAATAACCACCTTCCGTTTCATTCTCCTCCTCCTCCCTTCCTGCAGCCCAAAGATGTCAAATTAAATGGTGAGTACAGTATGAAATTGTTGTTTCTAGAATAGAATGCCTTTTATTGTCACTATACACATCTACAATGAGATTAAAAGCAGCTCCTTCAGTGCAGAAAAAAAGTTTTGTATAGGGATTGTATGGTTGTTTTTTTAGCCTTAGCATAATGCCGGATCTGTGGCCCCACTTCTGCTTTCTTTCCCTCCTCCGTCTGTGTCGTCTCCTAGACCCAACAACCCGCTGGTCTTGCTATGTTGTCTGGGATGTTGTGCCTGTGATGAAAAACACTCGAAACAGATGTCTGGCTCTGGACACCGATGTCTATAAGGTTCTGATGGGTGTAGCGGATGTTCGCTGAGCCAATCGTGCACAAACAAGGAAAAAAAAAGTACAAAAACAACAAAAAAGTGTACTGAAAAGGAGAGCCCTGAGCTGCTGCGACCATGCGCGCCGCCATGCTCCTAGCTTAATCTAGCCTACTTCTGGTAGGCTAGGCACTTTTTATAACTTTTTGGTTAGCACATTAGAAAAATTATTGGTGTTTTGGTAAATTATGCACATTATACAACCCTTTTTTATTATGAAAAAGTTAAGTAAGTGTTGCAGTGGGAGGTTCGGAACGCATTATGGGTTAGCTTTCGCGAAGGAATTAAGTTTGTAAGTCAAGGGTCCACTGTATTGCGTATTTACGTTAATCAAATTAATAACGAGTCCCTGGAAATCCACCCGCCAATGTACCGTATTTGCGTATATAGTTTCAACACAAAGGTTTCATTTTACCAAACTTCTCTGCAATTACTTCATGGTTTCCATTAAAAATGCCGCCAGTCTCAAATTCTCGCCGATAAACATGATAAATAAACCTGATGAGACACTTTTAAGGAAATTTAGAAAATTTTGCTTGGAGAAGGGGGTCGGCTTAAATATCGGTCATCGGCAAATACATGTAATTTAGTAGTTAGAGAAGGGGATCGGCTAATATACCGAGTCGGCTTATATTCCAGGATCTACGGTATTCAAAATATATGATGAACTGTAAAAAGTAAATTAATTCACAATCGAAAGCAACACACTGTTTTTTTCGTTTTTGAAATATAAGAAAGGCATAATGAGAGAAATCAAACAAAATGTTAAAACAAAACATGGCAGAAATGAACATTACTTGCAGACTACAAAATATACATAAGGTTTAATTTCATTACTTAATATATTTTAAATAACAACCAAAAATAAACTGTGAAAAAGTTATGACAATGTATGCTTATTGTTGTTATACAGTGGTGTGAAAAACTATTTGCCCCCTTCCTGATTTCTTATTCTTTTGCATGTTTGTCACCAGGGGTGTGGAAATCAAATTTGTTTCTACTTGTCCACGAACAAGTAAACTTGGAAAATCCACTTGTCCGCCAGTTAAATTCTCTTGCCCATAAACAAATAACAAAAGTGAAAAATAGTTTATTTTTTCTGATCTCTTTTATTGATACCAAAACTGCCTTCCATTTTAAAACTGAAAAAAAATCTTTCAGGGAGTAGTATTTTGTCACCTTGCTCTAGAACATTATATAAGAGATTCCCTTATTTTAACTGGCTAATAAACAATGCCTTCATTATAGCTACACTAGTTCTTTTTTCATATATTACAGTTACATAACAGAACACTGTCCTGATTCATTTTCTGCCATGTTCTTCAGCTTTTGTGTTACAACATCTTCTCCCCCAAGAGTCTTTACTATCTCAGACAGCATGGGCTGAATGCTGTTCATTTCTGCTTGAGCTGAACTGCATGGTTCCTGGACTGATGGTTCTGCAGTGGATGCTGATGACTTTTCAGGTTTTTTATGAGTGATGTGCCTGTTTCCAGGTGACAGCCAGAATTCCACAGCTGGTCGTGGATCAAACTCTCCTAAAGAAGCAGTATTGAACAGCCTAGCATAACACTCAACCTCCGAGCATTCAGCTTTAGAAAACACTTTTTCAAATGAACCAACTTTTTTCTTACTTTTAGATTAATGTCTTAAACCCCCAGTTCCTATCCTTTCTCTTTCTGCACATAACCAATCACCACACGATAAACGTATTTGTGAAATTAAAACTAGTTATAAGCTTAGACCTCTGAATGGATGGCATAATTAAACATGTATAACGAAAATTGTTTTTAAAGTTCTGAAAACTGAGGTCTAGGTTTTAATTTCACAAAGACGCTTATCGTGTGGTGATTGGTTATATGGAGAAAGACAAAGGCTAGGAACTGGGGGTTTAGTACGTACGATAGACACAGCAAACATGCAATAAAGAAAGCCTGCTCAGAAAAACATCCATTGAATTCTTTGTTCGTATCTTCGACCTCCAGATGACGAACCCAACATTTACACAGTATTTCAGTTAAACCTGTGCGATACCCATTCAAATACAGTATCCAGTTGTTTGGAGACTCGTCACACCTGCCATAAACTTCTCTACACTGAAAGTAGAACTGAGAACCCCATAATGCAAGGGAGCAGTACTACAGTCACGCCACCGTGCCCCCCGCCACCCATGTCTAATACATGCTTTAATGCATTTCATCGTGAAAAAGATATCAAGTATTTATCTTAGTATTCTGAATGTTCATTGAGCAGGAATATCATGAAGTCAATGTCGGCGATTGCTGGCGCCTCTCACTGCAAGAGAAAGTCAGTTTAAGAAGCGCGCAGAGATTAACAACTGGGTCGGGGAACACTTAATATAAAGCATTTAATGTGCTACATTAATTTATGACGGGGTTTCAGAAAATCTAGTAAATGAAACATTCATTTTAAGATGAAATTTAGTTTGCGACATTCAACTGACAAAATAAACTACGAGAATAAAGTCAACATGTCGACATTAATCTCGACATTTACATTTTTTTTGTCTTCACTGTGTCCGTATTTTTTTCAGTGGCCTTAGTACACTTCCTTAGGTTTTTCAAGGCCTGTTGTGCCAGTTTTAATCAAGAAATGATCAATTTCTCATCCGCGATGCTACATGCTTCAGTTTCAACAACACGCATATAGCGAGAACAACGTACTTACCGCAGTGCATTATGGGTTACGCAGGTAATTCCTAATGACGTATTAGAAATTCAGCAAGAGGTTACATTTCCAAAGAAGTAAATATTACCGATATTGTCGGGAAAAAAATAATCGCGTCTAAGTGAAGATTTTTTTTGATATTTTATAACATTTGGACACCGTTAGAATGTTTTCTTTATTTTTAAAAACTGACAGTGAAACCAACTTGTTTTATTTGAAAAATTCTCTAATCAAAAATGATCTATAGACAGCTCATCAAAATTGATGTCACGCAATAAATTTCTTAACTCCTCAATATATCACAACCTATGTGAAATTGCAAATTCCAGAAAAGATCAAATGCCTAACAAGCTTTATGTGGCGAAAACAATTGCATTGTAGGTGAAATGACCGCATTTTTATGTAGAAAAAATTAATTTTATTAATGATATATAAAAGATATCGATTATAATGAAAAATCATCAAATTACATCGTAATGTTGGCATGAAAAAAAAGACCGCATCTCCAAGCGTGTAAATAGTAGGGTAAAATACTTATGTAAGATCACGAGTGCTTCCCCTTTGAAAAATCAGCCATCATTTTGTAAACAATATTGAATACCTATTTGAGACATAAAGAACATGCTTAAGTAAACTGTACGCACGAAGTACGTACCCAAATGTTTAAAATTTGAAAGTAGTGGTAAAAATGTGCCCTGAACTGCACATTTAATTCTTTTTTTCTCCAGAAAAATTGCACTTGCCCGCGGACAACTGAAACCAGAAAACACGCTTGTCCGACAGTCAATTGGATTGGCGGTTGGCGTTGGATTTCCGCACCCCTGTTTGTCACACAAAATGTTTCTCATCATCAAACACATTTAACCATTAGTCAAATATAACACAAGTAAACACAAAATGCAGTTTTTAAATGATGGTTTTTGTTATTTAGGGAGAAAAAAATCCAAACCTACATGGCCCTGTGTGAACAAGTAATTGCCCCCTTGTTAAAAAATAAAATAAAAATGGTGGTGTATCACACCTGAGTTCAATATCCGTAGCCACCCCCAGGACTGATTACTGCCATAACCTGTTTCAATCAAGAAATCACTTAAATAGGAGCTGCCTGACACAGAGAAGTAGACCAAAAGCACCTCAAAAGCTAGACATCATGCCAAGATACAAAGAAATTCAGGAACAAATGAGAACAGAAGTAATTGAGATCTATCAGTCTGGTAAAGGTTATAAAGCCATTTCTAAAGCTTTGGGACTCCAGCGAACCACAGTGAGAGCCATTATCCACAAATGGCAAAAACATGGAACAGTGGTGAACCTTCCCAGGAGTGGCGGCCACCAAAATTACCCCAAGAGCGCAGAGACGACTCATCCGAGAGGTCACAAAAGACCCCAGGACAACGTCTAAAGAACTGCAGGCCTCACTTGCCTCAATTAAGGTCAGTGTTCACGACTCCACCATAAGAAAGAGACTGGGAAAAAACGGCCTGCATGGCAGATTTCCAAGACGCAAACCACTGTTAAGCAAAAAGAACATTAGGGCTCCACTCAATTTTGCTAAGAAACATCTCAATGATTGCCAAGACTTTTGGGAAAATACCTTGTGGACTGATGAGACAAAAGTTGAGCTTTTTGGAAGGCAAATGTCCCGTTACATCTGGCGTAAAAGGAACACAGCATTTCAGAAAAAGAACATCATACCAACAGTAAAATATGGTGGTGGCAGTGTGATGGTCTGGGGTTGTTTTGCTGCTTCAGGACCTGGAAGGCTTGCTGTGATAGATGGAACCATGAATTCTACTGTCTACCAAAAATCCTGAAGGAGAATGTCCGCCATCTGTCGTCAACTCAAGCTGAAGCGATCTTGGGTGCTGCAACAGGACAATGATCCAAAACACACCAGCAAATCCACCTCTGAATGGCTGAAGAAAAACAAAATGAAGACTTTGGAGTGGCCTAGTCAAAGTCCTGACCTGAATCCAATTGAGATGCTATGGCATGACCTTAAAAAGGCGGTTCATGCTAGAAAACCCTCAAATAAAGCTGAATTACAACAATTCTGCAAAGATGAGTGGGCCAAAATTCCTCCAGAGCGCTGTAAAAGACTCGCCCAAGTTATCGCAAACGCTTGATTGCAGTTATTGCTGCTAAGGGGGGCCCAACCAGTTATTAGGATCAGGGGGCAATTACTTTTTCACCCATGGCCATGTAGGTTTGGATTTTTTTTCTCCCTAAATAATAAAAACTATCATTTAAAAACTGCATTTTGTGTTTACTTGTGTTATATTTGACTAATGGTTAAATGTGTTTGATGATCAGAAACATTTTGTGTGACAAACATGCAAAAGAATAAGAAATCAGGAAGGGGGCAAATAGTTTTTCACACCACTGTATGTATGCGTAGTTATAACTGCAATCCTACCCATCTTAAGATTTAACAATTTCCGAACATTAAACCTGTTAGAACCAATATGTTTCATTTATTGTTTTCACAAAATGTTACCATTTCACAAGTACCAAATTGTAAAGAAGGCTGTAAAAGGATACACCCATTGCTTTATTAAAGGTCCAATATCTTTCCCTGAAACATTGGAAATTGATTTTAGAAATCCTGATGTTGAAACTAGCATTTGACTCCACATGTGTGACTGAAACTTCTGAGATGATGCTGTACTAGCCAGACTTAAAAGTTTGTTGAATACCTATAGAATAAGAAATCAAAAGAAAAAAAATTAACACAAGTTCATATAAGAGTTAACACAGTAGTTTGGTAATCTACAAAATTTTTAATTAACTCTTTTATTTATACCATTACTTTTGTAAAACATGTTTTAGTATAATAAACAAGTTATCAGATACACATTTTAACAGTAACATTAGTGATTGGAATATTTGAAGGATACAGCCATCAAACATAAGGTGTCAAAAGCCTAATGATCCCAACTGGACAGATTACCAGATATAGCTTCTCGCTGATCTGGAGCTGAATTGACAATGGTGCTAGACTGTCATCAAGGCTTTTTACTGGTTCCCTCATTCTGCTTTTGTTTTTCCCTTCACTTCCCTTCAAGGACAGTCATCGCTTCCTACCTTTTATCTTCTTAACTTGTGCTCTTGGAAAACTGATGACAGGATGAAAAGATGTGAGGACCTATCCATTCTGGCACACTCATATTACTAATTTTCTCAAGAAGCTCTTCAAATAAGTTAATGTTCCATTTTTTTCAACCTTGTTAGAAGTACAGGGTAGAGTGCTAATGGATGGAAGTAAAGGGAACAAAGGAGCTGTCAAAAATGTTCATTTTAATAGTACTAATAATCAAGAAACAAAAAATATATGGGGGAGAAGATGCCAGGAATAAAGAACAATTCTTTCATGGCCTTTAAGATACTGTGGTAGCTAGAAACAGCAATGTAGTGCACTAAACTAGGCTTACATTTGTCAAGGAATGAAGTGAATTTTTCCAACAGAATGGTAAGAGAAAAGAGGAGAGGTCCGATGATCAAAGCAATTCAAGTAGAAAAAGGGCAGATACGGACTATTTGAGCTTAAAATCAAACAAGGTCTCATAGGAATTAAATGGGTTTAACACTAGAATCCCTGAAGCTTATGATAAAACTTGTACTCCCGGGCCACCTTAAATTCATTCGCACCTGTCCTCATCAGCATCTTTTGATTTGCAATTGTGTTGATAGCAGCCTGCTATCCCATCCTCCAACAGACCTGAAGTCAGTCGCAAAATTCTCAGAGCTTAAGTATGTTTATCTGACTGTGAAGTGCCTGAAGTTGAACAAGGTAAATAATATATTGTTATTTGGAATACATACATTTCATGTGTGTTCCATGTCTACAATGATCTGTGTAAATGTAGGATGACAGAAAATGTGAGACAAAAAATGCTGAATACATACCTAAAACAGAAACTTCTTTCATGTTATACTGATAATGACATGAAGTGTATAATGTGTGAAGACTTTATTCTAAATATAAAATGAACATCAACAAATAAATCATTCAATTTACATGTTGCTGTCAATGAGTTAAAAACCCAAGCTCAAATGTCAATCGACAGAAAGTTGATATGATTTCATAGATGGCGCAGAGGTAAGAACTGCTGCAATTATGACTAAAAGGTCTTGGGTTTGAGTTATTACTATAATATAATAAAAACATATATTTGATCTGAGTCTGTAACACCAGGTGCAAATTTTGGCTACTTACAAAAGTTAGCGCTTTTTTTAATTCTGGCAGTGACGTTCACATGGTACAACGAACTTGCCTTTCCCTCTCTGAGTTGATGACATTTATCTCCATTCTTTTCACAAGAGCAGCGATGACCACAGTTGGTGCTGTGGTTGATGCCTGCTCAGAACTATTTGGTGTACTGGCAATCAAAGATATGATGTCCCGTGACCGCTATCAGACTATAATGTGGCAACTGCACTTTGACAACAAAGACACACGAGCAGAACGTGTGAAAAATGACAGACTAGCAGTAATTTCAGACATCTGGCAATGTTTTGTTGGAGATGTGTTTTGAGTTACAACCCAGGGCAAACACTTTCCGAGTCTGTGTTCATAAAGCTTATGGAGCCGTAACAACAGTCCACATGATTTTAAAAGACTGGCTTTATCTTTTTCTGTATACAAACATCAACAACATACATACAAAGTCTGGACAAAGACAGAGCCGTAACAACAGACCATAACACACTTTCCACATGATTTTGAGAGACTGGCTTTATCTTTTAACAAAATATAGTTGAATTTGGATGTTTTTTTTTGCTAAAATGCTCCTTTAATGTTGTGAAAGACAGTCTACCTGATCATAGAGTAGTATACAAACATCAACAACATACAAAGTCAGGTAATACCACTAATCTTTTGTGCCATCTGAAGCAGTGCCATCCTTTACAGGGCCCACAATGGAATACTTCACAGCCCCACACCCAAGCAAGTGCTGCACTAATGGGGATTTGTTTTGTGACTTTCTCTTTTGTCTTGCTTTGTAGCATAAGCTGACCACATTTGAGTGAATATGTCAATTTTGCTTATGTTCTCTTTCAAAGCTGCTTCAATTTGCACAGAGGATACAGTATATACAGAATGTTTTTGACTATATTTTTTGTGGTTTGTTACCCAACCATTTAAAACAGTTTTAATCTACACAAAGGGTAAGACAGGGTATAGTGGTTGTTTGAGATTTTATTTTGTATTAATACCTACTTTGTTTATTTGAAACGGATTAAAGTATTTACTTTGTATTCTCCAGCAAAATTTAAAAGCTGTAAGATTTTAGTTAGCAATTTAAGAATTTTAGATTTTATTTTATTAATTTGGAGTACACAACAAATTTAATGTGTTCTGATGTAAAACTTAAAAAGCTTTTGACTGGTCAGAATTCAAACATTTTTATTTTGTATTACCTTTTCTATTTATTTGGAATTAACCAAAGAATTTAGTTATGCATTTTGTTTGTGTTCTCTTGTAACACTTTATTCTAAGCAGCGAAAAGCTTCAAGATTTTATTACATCTACCCATTTTATTTATTTGAAATACAGTTCTACAATGTTCTACAGTACATTTGTCATGCTCAACGTCTGACAGAAAATAAATAACATTTAAACCAAAATTAACCTTATAATATCTTCACATCTCACTTAGGAGTGAAAAGGAACCTTTAAGCTTGACAGAAACAGTGATTCGATTTATATCATGCTATACAGTATATCAATATAAACTGATATGAAACAAATTATTGTAATTTATTTTCTATATCACCCAAGTCTTAACTATGAGGCAAGAAAATTAAAAAGAAACAAAAGTATTGTATACTATTATACAGTACAAGGAGTTCAGACTTGATTACTAGCCTTGAGAACATCTGTGTGGAGTTTTCCTGTTTTCCCCATGTGTATGTGGAATGAGTGTGTATAACTTCACATGTTACTTAATAGCGGGATATTAGAAGTGTGTCATTAAGCAACTGACAAAATATTTTCATTCCTACATGTGTTGCTAAACAACATTATCCCAGTTTAGGCTCACCGGGAACTCCCCAGGTTTTGCATTTTGTGTATTAAGGGAAAGATCTGAGATGTTGCTATAACAGATGTTAAGTATTTCATGTAAATGGTATGCTTGTAGAAATGAAAAATAGGCATCTTTATTTCTGCTATTATTGTTAATAACACAGCTCAAGCAGTAACTTCAACCGTATTTCAAAAAACAAATAAATACAATTTCAAAGTTCTAAAATGGCTAAACGTACTGTATAATCAGAATCAGGCGATATCAAAAATAAATATAAAATATGAGTGTGTGTGTATGGTGAACTTACAACTTGCAAAAGGAATCTCAAAAATAAAAAAGGCACTTTTGAAATTATACAACCAATTGCTTAAACTTGTTGCAGATTAAGGTAAAAAAATTACATCAAAGAACAATTGTTATAGCATTTTTTTAATATACCTGAAGCATTGAACTGTCACATTACAATGAAAAAACTGAGTTCTGTCACAGACAGCTAAATTGCATGTATTAAGTTCACAGATACAACATGAATTATATACAATTTGACAACTATAAAGAAAACTGTGCATTTGCACATGCAAAACTGTGTCTGTGTGAACATTTCTGGTGAGTAATACCAACTATTAAAATGTAACAAAACTAAAACTAAATAAAACCAAAACAAGAATGAAAAATTTAAATTAGTAAATGTCTAAAAATATAAACTAAAAGCTAAATAAAAACTAACATTAGAAAATGTTAAAAAACTAATACTTTAAACTACAAAAACACTGATTAGAGGGCAGAACTGAATTATTTTCCTTTGCAGAGGACTGAATGTGTAGCTCGTCACATACACTATATTGCTGGAGCCAGGCCTAGGAAGTAATTGGTTCTCAGGCTTCATAAATATGATTCCTTAGCAACTCCATTAGGAGAAAAATAGTTGTTATTAATAATAACACAAGCCAAAGTAATTATTTTCCAAAAACTCCAAAACAGCCTATGATGATATGGATTCCTTACAAGAGGTAAGTAACTCTAACTCTCTCTACTAGCTGGGTGTATGGGTGGCATCATGACTCTTGGTAATATCTTTTAACAGCACATTGCTCAGATCATGAAAATTTATAAGGTCCACTTTTTTGATATCATTCTCTGATTTCACTAATCCTGTCTGTTCCCGGGTCCTGTAATATTTCTATATTCTCAAAATTACTTTTACTCCCCGTTACCTTTCTTTCACTCTCTGTCTTCTAAGTTGAAACTTATTTCTGCTACAGTATGCCATTTTACACAAAATTGCCTTCAAGATTTCACCTACTGAATTTAGTGAGTCTTGGAGAGTTCTCAAAGAGTAAAACTCCTTTGAACCGAGACCAGATTTAAAAGTTCTTTTATGAGTGTTTCTGGAGATACTCCTTTGCTTTCTTTTTTCTTCTAATTATCTAGGCACCTTTTTACATATGTACTGGGAATATCCTATAACCTTAGCCGTATGGCGAGCTGTATCACAGTTTATTTCCTCTGTGTTCTTCTGTGATATCCCTCATCCTTCTCCTAAATTTTTATTCTCTCAAACTTTTATAACAAAGACTAAAATTTATGCAATGATTATCCTTTGAAATCTCCTGATTCTCCAACTCTTCCTTTTGCATAATCCTCCTATTTTACCTTATTCACCTTGAATTACATCCTAAGAAGTAATGGTGTCTCTCTCACCAGTACCACATAACTTGAAGTCCTATCTTCTTATAGTTCAATGTTTGATTTGCACTAATGTTTAACTGCACATTTATCAGGTTTAAATTTTTATCATTATAAATTTAACAAAGAGAGAGCCAGTCAAACTATACCTTTATAATAATGATTCACCAATTTTCATTTCCAGCATTTAATTAAAATATCATCTACCAGAAGAATGATTTATTTCAGACTGTAGTTGACACAGTTCAGTTGGAACCTTGACTTAAACAATGTGCATATAAATATAAACATACATAGCATGATTTCTACCTGTATCTCTACTTAGTTGGCTTGCTCCTCGACAATAAACTCACTGATGTTTCCATGCATATGTTATAAGAGGTGCAACTGCCAGTGTGGGAAAGCTTTATATAATTTTTATATCTGATCATGTGTGTCATTGGAGCATGTGACATGAGAAGGACAAACAAGAAACGGTTCCAGCGTGTGTTTTATGAGGATCTGACAGAAGTCAATTCTTATACCATTTGATTCAGTTATGCAAATTTAATCTACAGTATAGAATTGACCTGTAATTAGATCGGGAAGTTTTGATCAAATCTTTTTTTTTTTTTCTAAAAGTAAACTGTGATAATTGAGATGGAGTTGATGAGGGGTAGCTGCTAACGATTTTGCCTAGATGGTTTTTAACTTAATTTTTTTTATATATATTTTATTAAAACTGGAATTACCAAAGCCTACGAAAAAACTTGCAATCCCGTCCCACCTTAACTCCGTTCACACCTCTCCATCAGGTCTTTTGTGTTGTAAATGTGTCAATAAGTACAAGCAGCCTGCTATCCTATATCAACCCAAATGCAGAAAGTTCTCTCACCTCAAGTCTGTTTACCTGCTTGCCGGGAGTTGTATAGTGTAAATAATATATCATTATTTGGAATACATGCATTTCATGTGTGTTCCATATGTACAACAATCTATGTAAACACACTGTTAAAACAGAAATGTTTTTCATGTTTTAGTAATAATTCACAAAATGTATATATAAAGTTCCCATTGCATCCTACACAACGGGGTGTTTGATCTTATTCAGGAAAAGATCCCAGTCACCCCATGGGAGAAAGACTTTCCGAGACTAAGATCATAAAGCTTATGAAACCATTTGTTGTTAAAGGCAGAACTGTAACAACAGTTGTGTGGAGCTTCCACCTGCAGCTAAAGTCACTTCAGTACACATGTACTTTGTGAGCATGCCCGTGTCGATCAAACAGAGGAATCTCTGCAGTTTACTCTTGACTTTACGCTGTAGGAAGATAAGTAAATGAATCAAGGTATAAATACTTTGATCCGGCTTTTATATGAGTAACATATACATGGTTTTCATATAAAGACCATCACAAAACATAATCACAAACAGAACTTTGCACGATACCTTGGCGAGCTCTGCAAGCCATGCTGTTTCACTGAAGGACAGGTGTGGGGCAGACTAACTGGAAGGATGATGCAGGACTTGTTGCTGCATTCAACAGTGCCATCTTTCAACTTTACATCTGGTGAAGCTGAGTTGTTCTTATATGTGAGTGGACGTTTCTTGCAGGGAGGACATCTGTTCTCTTTCTTCGATGTAGAACCCTTGTTCTCATCTGAGTTAACCTCTGCTATAGCACGTCTTTATTTGAAAACAGCATTGTCAGATCAGGACGCGCATGAACCTTTACATGTACCATAAATTTACAAATGCTGTTAACAGACTTAAATTAAATGTACGCTTTTATTCTATAATAGTAAGAATAACAGCAACTCACTACTCAAAACGGAAGTGTCTGGGATTGAACCACAAGCGTCTTGATTATGAGTCGGCAGTTCCTACCACTGCACCACCAAAGCAGTTGCATTAAAGGCATGTCAATATCGCACCCTAACGCAAGTACTTTTTCTGCAATTATATTCTTCAACAAAAGTGCACTTGTTTTGTCATACTTGTACCTTTTGTAAAAGTGTTTATTTGATATTTGCACTTCAGACTTCACACATTATACAAGCTAAACTTTACAAGTACCATAAATTAACACATGATGTTAAACACTCAAATTTTGTCAATAATAACAAAAACATGAAAAAAGTTTTTACATAGATTGTCACAGGCATGGAACACACATGAAATGCATGTTGTGGCAGACGACTGGGGACCTTGCCCCACCGGGACGCCTGGAGAAGGGAAAGACTAGGAGAGGGGCAATATCTTCCCCAAGGAGCAAGAGGTCAGCTCACCTGGATCGCATCAGGGCCACGGATATGTATCTGGGAACCTCAACCATGTGGGGGTGCGTGGCCACCGGGTGAGGGAGCCAGGAAGTGCTTAGAACATTAGAACACTCTAGACGAGAACAGGCCATTCAGCCCAACAAAGCTCGTCAGTCCTATCCACTTGTTTCCTCCAAGAAAACATCAAGTCGAGTCCCTAACGTCTTACTGTCTACAACACTACTTGGTAGCTTATTCTAAATGTGTCTATCGTTCTTTGTGTAAAGAAAAACTTCCTAATGTTTGTGCGAAATTTACCCTTAATAAGTTTCCAACTGTGTCCCCGTGTTCTTGATGAACTCATTTTAAAATACAAGTCTCGATCCACTGTACTAATTCCCTTCATAATTTTAAACACTTCAATCATGTCACCTCTTAATCTTCTTTTGCTTAAACTGTAAAGGTTCAGCTCTTTTAATCTTTCCTCATAATTCAACCCCTGGAGTCCTGGAATCAGCCTAGTCACTCTTCTCTGGACCTTTTCTAGTGCTGCTATGTTCTTTTGTAGCCTGGAGGCCAAAACTGCACACAGTACTCAAGATGAGGCCTCACCAGTGCATTATAAAGGTTGAGCATAACCTCCTTGAACTTGTACTCCACAGATCGTGCTATATAACCTAACATTCTGTTAGCCTTCTTAATGGCTTCTGAACACTGTTGAGAAGTTGATAGCTTAAAGTCCACTATGACTCCTAAATCCTTCTCATAAGGTGTACTCTCAATTTTCGACCTCCATTGTGTATTTAAACCTAATATTTTTACTTTCTATGTGTAATACTTGACATTTACTGACATTAAATTTCATCTTCCACAAATCTGCCCATGCCTGTATGCTATCCAAGTCCTTCTGTAATGAAATAACGTATTCCAAATTATCTGCTAATCCACCTGTTGTGATGTGGGATTTTGCATATAACTTGATACATGTTTTGTATGCCGTTATTTATAATTTAGGCAAAGCAAGTGGTGAGAGGTATTCATGTTTGCCTTACCCACCCCCCTCCATTTTATGACTGTCTCTTTGTAATTTTATGACAGGATTTGGGGGATGTCTTAAACCAGTTTGATCCCCCACACAAAGCCAGGTTAGCTTAACATATGGTCTTGGGGGTTGAGGTGTTAAATGTACTATTTCTCCCATTAGTCTGAGATATGGCTGTTTGGAATTGGCTTGTCTCAGAGGCCTTTAAGTACCATGATGTCCTGTTGGTTCTAGGAATTGGAGAGAACATCTATAAATGTACTTGCTCAACCACATTCTCTCTCTCTGACCCACATATGATGAAGAAGCATCTCTCTTGCTAACCTGTGATGATGAAGACAACACAATGAAGAGCACAGCTCAGCAGCCATATTGAACAGACATGTGGCTGAAAGCTGAGCACCAACGATGCCTTAACTAGAGACATTTTAAGTAACTGCAAGTCTGTGTGCCACCTGAATTACACATCACCATTTTATCAGGTTGTATGGTTGCCAATATTCAAATGTACTTTGCATTTTGTTATTATTTATGAATATTATCAGTAATACATTATTTTATGTGTAACTTAACTCCTGCTTGTCTTTTTACTACATCTAATTGCCTGAGGTTATAGATATAGAAGGGAAGGTGGGGATAATATATATACAGTGGTAAGTCTGTGAGATTAGGCATTCTAAGGCTACATATTAATAATACAATAAGGGAAAGTAGAGCAATACATATATTACTCTACCAAGATAAAACAATTGGCGTAGTCGGCAGGATTTTGGGGTAACCAAGTTTTGCACCCTGTTTGCAAATACTGTTTTGATGTATGTGTTTGTTTATGTATGTGAATTTTAGGGCACCCAGTGTACAAATGCGGTGGAAGTAAAACATTGTTTGGTTGCTGAATGGAATATAACCAACAAAGTGTAGAGACTTCATGTGTGTCACAAGGACACCCGCATGTTTGTTAGTACTGGTGGTAGTGAGTCCCTAATTAAAGTGCTAGGGAGTGGTGAAAGATGCATGCGTCATTCATACGGCATTTAAGTGGTTAAAGTGCTAGGGAGTGATGGGACATGCATTCGTCATTCATACGGTACTTATTCGTTTAGAATCTTTGTGTATGTATGTGTATGTTTGCTTACAGGGGCAAAAGTAGGCCAACCCATAACGAATTTGGCAAATTGTATTAGAGTAAATTGTAGACTTAGAAATGCCTAAGTTCATTTTAAAGTCAGCCATCTTCCAGTGGAGTGGCAGAGGAAGCAGGCTAAAGCTAGGAAACCTGTAGTTCAGGTAGAGAAAGCAGAAGCTGAGCTGAGTGTGCCACAAAATGGAAGGGGCTGGAAGGATTAAAAGCAAGAAAACAGAGATCAGGTTTAAAGAAGACAGCTGCTGTTATAAGAGGTTTACTAGCATGTATTATTGGTAATAAGGAAGATCATGATAAGGAAGAAAATAGCAAAGTGAATGAAAGTGAAAGTTATGGAATGTTGAGTGAGAGTTTTGAAAGATGTAACAGTTGGTGTGATAATTGTGAAGTGTTAGCATGTAGAACACCCACTGCTAAAGTAGAAAGCAGTGAAAGAAGTGGAAAAAGAGAAAACCACCCATGGTGAAAGTTAGGGCAACAGTAACCAGATCGGACTGGAACTCTAAAACATGGGTGGGTGACTTACATGAGACAGATGAGTGCTCAGATAAAGAGTGGGAATGTGAGTGTGAGGAAAAGGAGAGAGATGAAAGGAAGGAAAACAGCAAGGGTGTTTTCTTCCTTTATTCTCCACTGCACCACAATCTCCAGTAATTCTGAGGCCTGTCCAGTATTTAAAGAGCATGCTACACCGATAGATATTTCACCACTGTTAGGAAAGGTAACCAGTGCTGCACTGAAATTTGATTTAGGACAAAGAGATCAGATAGAAGGCAGAGGAGCTGGTGAGTGTGAATGGCAATTGTTGACTAGAGGGCATGAACTGGATATTGGCATATTGGTACTGAGTAAAGAAAGTGTGGAATTAAACAAGAACAATGGAAATGAAAGGAATTCAAGTGCTTGTGTGTGAAAGGTCTGAATGTGCTAGTGCAAGAATGGCTGAGTTGGAAAGAAAGTGCACCAGTTTAGGAGTTGGTTTGAATGAAACAGGACAAGCCAAAGAACAAAGGATGGGGATGGTGCAGCAGGAAGCTCAGCAGCAAGCCAGGAATGCACAGGGGTGTGAGGTCCTAACAGCTGTGCTAGGGCCAGCAGTAATTAAAAAGCACACACACTTAGGTCCAGTAATTCGAAACCTGACTGACCAGTTGTTCAAAAAGACAGCCTATGACTCTCCATGCAATAAAATGGAGAAAAGTGAGCTGGTCTTTAGTAAAGAACACAGGTCAGTTTTAGCAGAAATGCTGGATTTAGAACTTGGGTTCTGGAGAGGTTCAGCCCACACTTTCAGGTAGCAGTTACCATACAATAAAAAAGGACACACAGGCAATGAAAAAAATAGAAGGGTAGCAGGAAGACAGGAAATGGAAAACAGTTATTTCTGTTTCAATTTTCTGGCCTTTTGCAATAGTGCTACTTCTATTGTAAGGTTTTTATGGACTTTGGTTTGGTGCAGGTAATAAATAGTGAAGGCAATTAGCAGAGTAAAATCCATGCAGGAGATCGGGTTACCATTGGCACATTGGAGTGGCGTGGCACTAGTGCCAAGCTGTTCCAATGAATGCCTGGAAGCAAAGTTTGAGTTTTGGCACCAGGTACAGCCAAGAAAATGAGATGGACAGAAACTGCTTTGTCACCTTCCATTTTGCAGACCTGCCTACATAGCAGAATAAAGAAGAAAAAGAAAGACAAAGACAAAGAAAAGACAAAGACATGAAGAAGAACTGAAGAGACAGCAAGAAAAGACACTTACTGGGGTTTAAGTGAGTAACAAGTCCACAAGTCATGCAATAATAAGGACTAGTCACAATAGCTATAGTTTAAAAGGAAAGGTTTGTTCATTACTGCAGCAAATTTATATTCCAAGGGGTGGAAACTGAACAAACCAGTTAGGAATGCCAAAATAAGGGGATTATTTTGGGCTCATAAAGTATACATTCTGGGTATTAATTAATTAAGTGGGATAATTATATAATTAATATTAAGGAAAATGTATACTAAGAAAATTGGTGAACTTTTCAGGAAAGCAGGTGCAGCTGGTACATTTGCAAGACATATGGGCTCCGATGTTTAGGTATAGTCTAATTGGGAAAATACAGAAGCCCTGCTGAGATTGTCGGCTATGGTACAGGCACAGGACCAGTGGGCCAATTCTGAACTGAGGTGTTTAGCACAATGAGTATGCATATGGTGAGCAAACAACTCTAGGGGTGGCCTACGGGGAATGATGAGAGTTGCATAGCTTTGATGTCTCATGGTGGTGATGCCAGCCTATACTGGTAAAGGCTGATGGCAGTCAAGAGTTGCACCATGGGTAGGAAAGCACAAGAGGCAACTAAGTCAACCCCAAATGTGTGCAGAGGGGCCACAAATGTTGGTTTGTGAACAGTTTATGCAGTGGCACATGTGCTGTCACTTGGGCAGAAGTGGTTGTACTGGCACCTGTGGCATGTTACCTTTCAAATTTTGATGTTAATTGTACAGCTGCATATGCTTAAACAGATAGTTTGGGACAGGGGTCTAATTAGCAGTTAGACAGAGAACAAGTACAGATTAAAAATTCACACAATAGACTAAATTGTAGTGGGCTAGTTTAGTGGAAGGTGTGGACTTGTCTCATTTTGAACCACCAGATCTGATGACATATGAAGACTGCAGAAAGAGTTGAAGCAAGCTGGAGCAGATACAAGTCATCAGGAGCACATCCAAGTTCTTCAGATTGTCTTTGAAATAAAGAAGATATGTAATGGACAAATGGTCACGGACAACTTTTAACACTGGGAGAGCAAATACTGCCAATCAATGCACAAGTTATGCATCAGACTCTTTAAACAATTTAAAGACATTGTTTTATAAAGACATTGTACAAAACATTCATCGCGGTGGAGTGTTGTGATGTGGGATTTTGCATATAACTTGATAAATGTTTTGTATGTCTTTATTTATAATTTAGGCAAACCAAGTGGTGAGAGGTATTCATGTTTGCCTTCCCCACCCCTTTTACGACTGTCTCTTTGTAATTTTATGACAGGATTTGGGGGATGTGTCTTAAACCAGTTTGATCCCAAACACAAAGCCAGGTTAGCTTAACATATGGTCTTGGGGCGTTGAGGTGTTAAAATGTACTATTTCTCCCATTGGTCTGAGATATGGCTGTTTGGGATTGGCTTGTCTCAGAGGCCTTTAAGTACCATGATGTTCTATTGGTTCTAGGAATTGGAGAGAACATCTATAAGGCCTTGTTCACACGGGCGTTAAGTTTTTGGATAAACGAACTTGCTCTGAACGTCCTAGACGTTTATGTTGCATTTTGTGGTGGCGATCGATTGACTTCTACACGGCGTCGTTTGTCTCTGTCTAACGCCAGCCTGCAGCCCAAATTGTAGTTTGTGTGTTAACCTGTGGAGGCAGTGTCGGGAACTGGATATGAAAGCCCTTGTCGTTTTATTTGAGGTGCCTCCTTTCAATATGGACCATTTTGCTATGTTAGATATTAATCTTCTTGTTTTAAAAATACTCGTAATATGGCGACGTAGGGAGAGAAAAAATCGCCGCCGCTACTGGGTTCATCCTCTGACTGCACAACGTCGGGTTAAAGGAAGTTTTTTCGTGCTTTATGAAGAAATGCGAACATTTCCGCACAACTTTTTTAATTACTGTCGAATGTCGGTTTCCACTTTTGATTGTCTGCTGCAGCTGGTGCAATGCCACATTGCACGCCGATCAACCAATATGCGACTTAGCCCCGAAGAGACTACTTATCACTCTGAGGTAGAGAAACAGTAGTCGAGTGTCCGCTTACACCGGTGTTATGCACTGAAATGCCCCACAACCGCCATGGATTGCCCCCCCTACATAATCGTTATCAAATATTAAATTAGAACATAAATTAATAGGTTCATGGTTTACAAATTACATGAGACAATAAAATAAAATAAGCAATATGAAAATATATATGTTGTATATGAAAACATAAAAATATCCGGTCTTCCGAAGCGTAAAATAAACGCGCAGAAAACGAACTAGAAGCGGTTTCCTTGCGTTCGTTGGGTTTTAAACGCCAAGAAAAACCTGCATGCAACGTTTTGTTGATGCCGTACAAACGCGCTGCCGGACAAACGCACGTCACCAAAGCCCGTGTGAACACTCTCATTGACTCCTACGTGTAGAAAACACTCGGTGCTTGATCCGCGCTCACCGGACGCTACGAACGCAAAAAAAACGCTCGATTTTAACACCCATGTGAACAAGGCCTAAATGTACTTGCTCAACCACATTCTCTCTCTCTGACCCACATATGATGAAGAAGCATCTCTCTTGCTAACCTGTGATGATGAAGACAATACAATGAAGAGCACAGCTCAGCAGCCATATTGAACAGACATATGTTCAAGCTGAGCACCAACGATGCCTTAACTAGAGACATTTTAAGGAACTACAAGTCTGTGTGCCACCTGAATTACACATCACCATTTTATCAGGTTGTATGGTTGCCAATATTCAAATGTACTTTGCATTTTGTTATTATTAATGAATATTATCAGTAATACATTATTTTATGTGTAACTTAACTCCTGCTTGTCTTTTTACTACATCTAATTGCCTGAGGTTATAGATATAGAGGGGAAGGTGGGGAGAAGTTATATAAAATAATATCTTATAAACAGTGGTAAGACTGTGAGATTAGGCATTCTAAGGCTGCATATTAATAATACAATAGGGGAAAGTAGAGCAATACATATATTACTCTACCAAGATAAAACACCACCTATCTTGGTATCATCTGCAAACTTAACCAGGTTGTTAGTTATATTCCTATCTAAATCATTTATATATAAACATCTAAAAACATCACCCTGAACTCACATTTCTTTTAACTTGATGCCCAACCTCTCATGTGGCACCTTATCAAATGCTTTCTGAAAGTCCAGATAAATTAAATCATAAGCTCCACTTTGATCGTATGCTTTTGTTGCAACCTTATAGAATTCCAACATGTTAGTAAAACACGACATCCCTCTTCTGAACCCATGCTGACTGTTCAGGTTAACTCCTGTCATTGCCATGTGTTGCTCAATTTTATCCTTAACAATTCCTTCCATTAATTTTCCTGTGATGCATGTTAAGCTTACTGGCCTATAGTTGCTTAGATCTGCCCTGTCATCCTTTTTATATATTGGGATGATATTTCCCATTTTCCAGTCCTTCGGAATCTCTCCAGTGCTCAGTGACTTCCTAAAAATATGTGTCAAGGGTTTATATATGTACTCACTAGCCTCCTTAAGAACACGAGGATAAATATTATCTGGGCCTGGTGATTTGTTTGATTTTATTTTATTTAATCTGGGCAGCACTATTCCCTCTAAAGGGGGAGGGGGTGGGTGGTGTATGTGTATGTGTGTGTGCGATACAAATAGAGGGAGAGTGCGTGAGCAGGGAGCCTGGGTGTTTTGTGTCAGTGTTATTCAATGTTTTTACATTAGTTTACTATTACACTGTGCATTCTATGGTGTACTTAACTATATTTGTGCTTAATCTTTTCATATATTTACATACAGTTCGTACGGTCTGGAACGGATTAATTATATTTATATACAATCCTATGAGGGAAACTGCTTCGGTTCACGACCAAAGTTCTGGAACGAATTATGGTCCTGAACCGAGGATCCACTGTATATATATATATTTAGATTTATATATACATACATACATACATATATATATATACATACATACATACTAACATACATACTAACATATATATGTATATACATATATATATATATATATATATATATATATATATATATACACATACATACATACATACATACTAACATACATATATATATATATATATATATATATATATATATATATATATATATATACAGTAATCCCTCCTCGATCGCGGGGGTTGCGTTCTAGACCCCCCCGCGATAGATGAAAATCCGCAAAGTAGAAACCATATGTTTGTATGGTTATTTTTATATATTTTAAGCCCATATAAACTCTCCCACCCTGTTAACATTATTAGAGCCCTCTTGACGTGAAATAACACCCTTTAGCCAAACGTTTAAACTGTGCTCCATGACAAGACAGAGATGAGAGCTCTTTCTCACAATTAAAAGAATGCAAACATATCTTATCTTCAAAAGAGCGCCATCAGGAGCAGAGAATGTCAGAGAGCGCCGCTAAGAAAAGCAAACAATCAAAAAATCAATACGTGCTTTTAAGTATACAGAAGCACCGCGATAAAATGGCATTTTGTAGAGGAGCCTCCGTGTCCTCTGTGCAAACAGCCCCTCTGCTCACACCCCCCCCGTCAGGAAGACAGAGTGAGAAAGATAGAGAGAAGCAAACAAGCACCGCGCGGGAAGCATATCTTATATCATTGAGGAGTTTTAATTAATATGTAATACATGCTCTGATTGGGTAGCTTCTAAGCCATCCGCCAATAGCGTCCCTTGTATGAAATCAACTGGGCAATCAAACTGAGGAAGCATGTAACCTAAATTAAAGACCCATTGTCCGCAGAAAGCGCGAACCAGCAAAAAATCCATGATATATATTTAGATGTGCTTACATTTAAAATCCGATAGAGTGAAGCCCTGAAAGTCGGTTGATATAGCGAGGGATTACTGTATATACATATATATACACATATATACATATATATATATATATATATATATAAACACATATCTACATATATATACATATACACACAAATACATATACACACATATATATCGTTGAAATAGTTTTTACTATCAAATAATGTAAAGAGTACACAACACATGTTTCGCCCCTAATTGTGGGCTCTACAATACACTGTGGGCTTCTTGAGAATCGAACCTTGGCGTCAGCGTTGCGCCACGGCGTGTGGTTCGTTTATTTGACAGTATGTAGATCGGGGTAATTACATTCAAGGCATTCGTAGTCTGAATTACAATCTGACTGTATGGGTGGTTACCTACCAGGTAACACTTGTGGTTGGTCAGCAAGTCAGCTAACGCCACAGCGTGTGGTTTGTTTATTTGACAGTATGTAGATTGGGGTGTGTGTGTGTGTGTGTATGTATATATATATATATAAATATATATATATTGTCAGGGATGCCAGGGCTCTGACCCGGCGGACGCCAGGAGGGACGGAAGAGGGTCTGAGCCCTGCCTATCACGTGGGGGTCGGGTTGCTTTGGGGACCGGGTACGGCATGGAAGGTAGGACAGGAGGCCCAATGTGGGTTGTTTCCCCAGCACTCCTGCCACACCAGGAAGTGCTGGGGAAGTCAGCTCGAGAGCAGCCGGGAGGACAGCCGGCACTTCCGCCACGCTGGGGCGCAACGAAGGTATGCCGGGAACACCAGGTGCTCATCCGGGTCAGCTATAAATCATTCAGAGCTGAGTGGTGGAAGTAGGACGAAGCAAGAGGAGTGTAGATTGGGCCAGGTCTGTGACTGTTTTGGGTATTGTGCACTGAACTGGGTCTTTGTGACCACTATTTGGGGTATATATGACCAACGGACTGTAAATAATTTGTATAATACACGTGTGGTGTTTTAAAAACAAGATGTCCGCTTGTCTGTGCCCTCACTCACAATATATATATACACACACAATAAAGGCAAAGCCCTCACTCACTTAACTTCACTAATTCTCTAACTTCCCGTGTAGGTAGAAGGCTGAAATTTGGCAGTCACATTCCTTACAGCTTACTTACAAAAGATGGGCAGGTTTCATTTCGAAATTCTACGCCTAATGGTCATAACTGGAAGGTATTTTTCTCCATTAACAGGTAATAGAGTTGAGCTGGAAAGACGTGGGGGGGCGGAGTTTCGTGTGACATCATCACGCCTCCCAAGTAATAACGTGAACTGACTGTCAACGCAGTGCGTAGAAAATCAGGAAGACCTCCAAAAAGCGCTTAAGAAAACATGCATTATATAATTGAGAAGGCATCGAAACAATAAGAAGCGAGCGAGTGACATATACTACCATATTCATGAGTGCTGCTACCTCGGAAAGAAAGCAAGGTGTAAACCTAAACTTTAAATTAAGTTCATAGACAGGCTACCGCTGGCGTTTCACATGCCCACAGGTAATGCGGGATACAAGTTTAATGAGAGGACGAGGATATAAGCGAGTTTTGATCACTTTGTAACTAAGTTAAAATTGTAGGTGAAGGGGTGTGCTTATGCAAATTCCGAGAGACTGTGTTTGTGGGGGATTGACAGTTAAGGCGGGGGGGGGAGGCACATCATCATCTCCCCTCCCATTCATCTCATTTCGCTCTGAGCTGAGCTCCAGCTAACGCTGTCTTCGAAGCAACCGTCAGACTGCCACCAAATACTCACAGAAAAATCCACAAGTTAATACACACGCTGTCTCTAGAGTTTCTCCACACTGAATCCTCCAGGCACTACTTACAAAAGGTCACATTGATAATCGTGTTACGTTATTTTTAAAATCTTTCCTTTTCTTAGCACAAGCACAGCTGAGAAGCGTCGATGCATGTGCTCCATAACGCGTTAAAAAATAATGCATTTAATCACACTTTGCATTACAAGCAAAGGGACCTTTGTCAATGCATGATTTCCTGGTACACCGATTACATTGATCAGCGCATCCCGATTCATTTTACCCTCGCACCACCTTAGTTTGAGAAGTATGAAAAATATGAGGTTAACACAGAAAACAGATCACCAATTCAAGCTTTATGAATAATCGATTCGCCATCAATAATTGTTTTGGTAAAGCCATCCTCCTTCCATTTTATAATTTTTCCGCCACTAGCCATGATTAAATGAACGGTAAAAAAGTAAGAGCAAAGCGAGGGTGACTTATTTAGGCAGGCATATATATGACAGCAACACTCATGACAAAGTCATTCATGTTACGTTATTATTAAAATGTTTCCTTTTCTTTTTCATTACTTCTTTAACACACTACTTCTCCACTGCGAGGCACGAGTATTTTGCTATATATATATATATATATATATATATATATATATATATATATATATATATATATATATATATATATATATATATATATATATATATGAATGACCTCCAAAGAGCTGAGACTTTTGATATCATGAACGTGTCTGCAAAAACTGGGGTCTCCTGCCCAGCAAAAGTCGAGCAGCCAGCGCGCTCATAGCTGTGCCGGCCTTTGAGACGCTGACTGCGCTTCTGCCTTAAGTGAAAGTGAGCACTTTTAATTTTTTTCATCCTCCCCCTGCGCTATAGCCCAGACAAGTGCAAACACGGGACCCCTTTTCTACACCACGCCAAAATAATGTTAAGGCTATTCACACTTTCTTTTGCACGTATACGATTATCTGGTCCTCAGCTCGGATTATGAAGACACGCACAGGAGTGGAGGACTGACAGTGCCATTACAGCTGATTAATGGCGGGGACGTCTCACCAGTCTACACAAGACCCACCGGGACTGTCCCCAAAAGGCGATCATAACGTCAGCTAACACATCTCTATACTATATAAAAGAAAAAGGCAACTTTCCTTTCTTTACACCTTTTTTCCTTTTATCCCAAACCAAAGCCTTTCTCTCTTAACACTGCAGAGGACACAAAACTAATTTTCTTTAAATGCCGGTAAGGCACATTACCAGAGGCACAAATTTGAACGTTCACATAGAAAATGTAATTTCAATGTACCTGTACTTCTTAAAACGTTAATGTTTTACTGTTTAATAACTTATAGACTATAATTTATTATTTTCCCTTGGACTCAGTGACCAAACCTATACACACACATACAGACACATACAAACATACACACAAGTATATGTATGTGTATATATATATACACACACACACACACATACATACACACATATATATAATTTGTGTGTGTGTATGTATGTGTGTGTATATATGATGTAGATAGGTATGTATGTATA
>NC_053168.1:91666319-91736319 GCF_016835505.1 Polypterus senegalus
CCCCAATCTACATATCGCGCTTCAACTTTCGCGGCTTTACTCCATCACGGATTTTAAATGTAAGCATATCTAAATATATATCACGGATTTTTCGCTGGTTCGTGGATTTTTGCCAACAATGGGTCTTTTAATTTATAGTACATTCTTCCTCAGTTTGTTTGCCCAGTTGATTTCATACAAGGGACGCTATTGGCGGATGGCTTAGAAGCTACCCAATCAGAGCATGTATTACGTATTAACTAAAACACCTTAATGATATACAATATGCTTTCAGCGCGGTGCTTGATTGTTTGCTTTTCTCTGTCTCTCTCACTCTCTCTGACATTCTCTGCGCCTCACGGAGGGGGTGTGAGCAGAGAAGCTGTTTGCACAGAGGCTGTTTGCCTAGAGGATACTGACGCTCCTCTAAAAAATGCAGCTTTATTGCGATGCTTCGGCATATTTAAAAGCCCAAAAGCACGTATTGATTTTTTGATTGTTTGCTTTTCTCTCGCTCTCTCTGAAATTCTCTGCTCCTGACACGCATTCCTTTGAAGATAAGATATATTTGCATTCTTTTAATTGTGAGAAAGAACTGTCATCTCTGTCTTGTCATGGAGCACAGTTTAAACTTTTGACTAAAGGGTGTTATTTCATGTCTAGAGGGCTCTAATAATGTTAACAGTGTGGGATAGTTTATAAGGGCTTAAAATATATAAAAATAACCATACAAACATATGGTTTCTACTTTGTGGATTTTCATCTATCGCGGGGGGTTCTGGAACGCAACCCCCACGATCGAGGAGGGATTACTGTATATATATAGAGCGAGAGAGAAAGAGAGAGAGAGAGAGAGAGCAAAATACCAGTAGTGTGTTAAAGAAGTTATGAAAAAGAAAAGGGAACATTTTAAAAATAACGTAACATGATTGTCAATGTAATTGTTTTGTGACTGTTATGAGTGTTGCTGTCATCAAGGATTTGATTATCATTATTTTTTTCAATCAGGTTCGTATTTGGAGGATGTGTTGTGTTCAAGTTACATTTCGTGTTTGTCAACCGTAACGAAATCAGGTTTCATTCATTGATTCCTTTCTTACTGCATTAACAGCTCGTCTTCCTCTTTATTTGAGACATCACACACTGCATGAATGGGTTTTTTTTTTTTTTTTTACACTGTTTTCCTTTAGCTGGAGATTGACTTTTTCCACTGTGTGCTTTGTTTCCGCAATAGCTGCACTTATGAATATGCTTGTATGCGTCACTCGCTTCATATTTTTTTGCTGCCTTCTGAATTGTGTAATGCTTTTATGTTCAGCGCTCTTTGGAGCTCTTGCTTTTTGTCTGCATACTGCGTTCACAGTCATTTCACGTGAGCCGCTCGGAGTACATGCATCGAAGGTTCTCAGCTGTGCTTGCGCTATCTCGTGCAATGTCCACGGCTTTATTTAATGTTAGCTAAGACCCGGCACTTAAAAGTTTCTCACGCAGTTTCGCTGAGTTTGTGCCAAACACCACCCTGACCGTCTCATCTTCGTATTCATAAGCACAGTTCTTCACCAGCGAATATTTAGAGGCAGAGTGTTTCTATTAGATTGCCGCTGACGGACGGCCTTATATGGGCAGGCACTCAATTACGTGTGAGGTGTAGGACACCCTGCCCCTAATAGCTTAGTGTTACCTCCTTTGGCTGAAATAACGATGAGGGACACAACTCCGCCCCACACAGAGACCGAGCTGCAGGCTAAGGCCAAAATATATGTACATAAGTAGGTTCCAGTTATGTCCGTTACGCGTAGACTTTCGAAATGAAAACTGCCTAACTTTTGTAAGTAAGCTGTATGGAACAAGCCTGCCAAATTTCAGCCTTGTACCTACACGGGAAGTTGAAGAATTAGTGATGAGTGAGTCAGTGAGTGAGTCAGTCAGTCAGTGACGGCTTTGCCTTTTATTAGTATAGATATACACACACACATATATATATATATATATATATATATATATATATATATATATATATAAACATATATATATATACATACAGGTATATACACACACACACACACTGTACACATACACATATATATATTGTCATATACGTGCACACGTAAGGCAGTAATAAGGGTCTAAATGAGAGCAATTCCACACCAGACCAGAAGTGGCAGAGTGCACTGATCTTTTTTCAAAAGGAAAAAAAGAAAGTAAGGAAGGGGCTCACAGGATTGGGCTGCTCCAGATGGGGGAGGCAAAAGGGGCTTATTATTTTCTCATGGAGGAGAATGCATTCCTCCCCACTAAGGCAGAGCCCTTAGCTAAATGTGGGGGTGCCCTAGACTGGCAGGTAACAAATGTAAAAATGTGGACATTTGGCCCTGAGCGGCCAACCCATCAACAGGTTGACATCCTCTGGAACAAAATAGAGGCATGGCTAAGGCCATGGGACAACAGTCCCCTACAAATGGTTCAGCAAATGACATTATACCTGCTCTTATATCTGCTCCCTAAGGGTTTTACCCAAAAGTTATGGGGACAACAATTTAAAAATATAGATGAGCTCATAGAGAAAGCCGGATGGCCTCACAACCTGACAGGGCAGAACAATTCTTTAGTCGAGCCTGGACGGATTACATCCCAAAGTTTCAGCCCCTCCGTTTTAAGCCAGAGCCTGTGCGGATGTCTCCAGAATTGCAACCTACTTGGAGACGAAGAGGAATCCAGGTGGAGTGGGGTGGGGTTAGTGTGCTCTGATAAACCCTCTGGCGATTCCACATACAGGAGTGGTGATTGTTAATGGATATAAAACCAAGGTCTTGTTCAATTCCGATAGCAACATTTTTATTGTTGCCCACCGATACATGCTTCCACAACAATGGCTTAAAACATCAACCACTATAACCTTTATCCATGGGAAAACCCGACAGTACTAATCTGCAGCCTGTTACATCAGCTGTGCAGGATCACTTGTGAAATTTGCCGGAGCAGTCCTTCCAAATGCAGCATTTGCGGTGACAGTGGGGTGGAACTGGTCGGTAATCAAAAGCAGATTAGCACTTCCCACTCCTGCAGTAAAATTAGGCCTAGCTATAGATGGAGAAAAAGCGTCTGAAGATGCCACTATGCCGTGTAAACAGCCAGCATACACAGGCAAAGCTTCCACATAGTGTGATGTGATACTTCTAGGTCCGTCGTGAGCTGAAACGTCATCATCCAACACCGCTGCAGGACGGGAGGAAACCTCTCCCCATTGAGGGTGACCCTGGCCCTCTTTCCCAATTATACTTTCAATTTCGAGAAACATCGCTTTCCTTTGAAAGGCAACAGTGGAATGATGATTCCCTTAAATTCACAAAAAAATTCAGTTGCTCTTGTCAATGGCAAGTCCATCAAGTCATGCCACAGGGTCCTCACTTTGTTGTAGAGAATGATCTGTTGTATCGGGTAGCTGAGCATGAGGGGAAGATGCGGAAACTGCTGCTACTTCCCCGAA
This sequence comes from Polypterus senegalus, assembly GCF_016835505.1. NCBI lineage: Eukaryota > Metazoa > Chordata > Cladistia > Polypteriformes > Polypteridae > Polypterus > Polypterus senegalus. The sequence continues at coordinate 91,669,786 of NC_053168.1, forward strand.
CCTCCTGGTGGCAGGTGTATGAATTACCACACGCCCATCTCCTCCACTTGGGCACCGAGAAAACTTTAGAGAAAATTAAACTCCTATTTTATTGGCCGGGAATTAATGAGAAGATTCGTTGCTTTTACATGTCTTGCCCAGAGTGTGAATTGCGACAAACTCCTAGGAGTGACCATGCTCCTCTCGTTCTACTTCCCCGATTGATGTCCCGTTTGAGAGAATCGGGGCTGACTTGGCAGGACCACTACAGCCCTCAGCCCAAGGTCACAAATATATTGTGGAACTTGCAGATTATGCTACCCGGTATCCAGAAGCTGTTCCCTTGTGCTCAGCTACTTCTAAAGCCATTGCACGGGAATTGGCGCGAATCCGCATCCCTAAGTAAGTCCTGACAAACCAAGGGACACCCTTCACCTCAGAGATGTTCAGGGAAACAGCTAAATTACTTAAAATTAAGCATCTAAAAACATTGGTGTATCATCCTCAAACCGACAGACTCATAGAGAGGTTTAATCAGACTCTCAAACAGATGCTTCACAAGATGGTCAGTGAGGATGGGAGGAACTAGGACCAGATCCTGCCCCTCTTCTTTTATCCTATTGGGAAAAACCACAAGCCTCTATGGGGTTCTCACCTTTTGAGTTATTATACGGACAACAACCCCAAGGCATATTGGATATTTTAAAAAAAGGGTCCACAAACATATTAGAATATATCATGTAGTTATGCGATGCCCCATACTAAAATGTCACATGTAAGAAGCACAAGCAGCACAGGTCCCATATTATGACCGAGGCACGTCTCTCTGAGAATTCCACCCGGGGGATCAAGTCATGGTCTACCTACCTCTCATTCCAAATTACTTGCCCATTGGCAAGGACCCTATGAAGTTAAGGAGAGGAAAGGAGTCGTCGACTATTTGGTGAAACAGCCCAATCATTGACCGAGCGAGCGGGTTTAACGTGTAAACTTGCTGAAACCATGGAAGGACAGGGATCCCTGCTAACTCTGCTCACAAGGAGAACCTTAACTCTAGCCTGAATTTAAGCCCCAGGCAACGGCGGGAACTGGAATCAGTAATTCGGTCCGTTCCAGATGTAGTAAGTGAGAAACCCAGAAGGACCTCCCTAATTGCGCACGACATCAAGACTGGACCCGGTGTTATAGTTCGAGAGCGCTCCTATCATCTTCCCCAAGCAAAAAGAGCAGAAGTGAAGTTTGAGATTAACCGCATGTTGGAACTAGGAGTGATAAAGGAAAGTGACAGTCCCTGGTCCAGCCCAATGGTCTTGGTCAGTAAGCCTGATGGAAGTAAGGGGTTTGCAATGACTTCCATCGACTTAATAAAGTATCCCAATTTGATGCCTATCCAATGCCACAAGTTGACAACCTCCTCGAAAGGCTAGGACAGGCAAAAAATTTGACCACACCTGGCATGACAAAAGGGTATTGGCAGGTTCCTTTAACAGACTTCGGAAAAGGTTATGACCGCGTTTACTACTCCTAACGGACACTGGCAGTATCATGTCCTTCTATTTGAGTTACACAGGTTCCTGGCTACTTTCCAATGTCTGGTGGATCAAGTACTACAACCACATAACTCATATAGTGCTGCCTACCTGGATGAAGTTGTCATCTATTCCAGTTCGTGGAAGGAACACTTATAGCAGGTCTGAGTGGTATTGCAAACACTGGGATAGGACTGACTTCGGAGTAATGAAATAGCAACATACTAAAAGGTATATATTGTGATGCTCTACAAGCATTTCCTTTGGAAAAGTGTATGTTACTAATGACGATGCAAGGTAGGCACTCAAATATCGACATACTCTACGTTTAATCGAAAAGTGCCAAGTAGGCCGTTTAATCGAAAAGTGCCAAGTATTCTTATGGTTGAAATGCCAGTGCTACCTTATACAAAGTTGGGACTTTCCCTCAAAATTTCACCATCACATAAAAAATGCAGTGTTGATTACTTTGTGATTTAACCAGGTAGACTTCCTAAACACCAAATATAAGTGTTTGACTTAAGGTTTATTTGGAGATGCTGCACTTCTGAGATGAAACTGATTAAGAGAATTATAGGTAGTACAAACAAAATTTACACAAGCGTTTGAAACACCAATGAGTGAAATGCAAAATTCAGGGCAGCAGCAAATCAGTGCAAACATAGGTGATATGTCAAGTTTTAAAAGTCTCATACATTCAAAGAGCTGACAATTAACTTCAAAATGGAAGTTGACATACTGACATCTTAAGTTCAGCAAAATTACTTTTTAAATTTTGTTCTCAGCATAAATACAGTCTGTAATGGTCATTTCACCATTAATGACATCTCAAAGAAAATTTTGGCTATACTTCACACCTAATACTACTTACAGTATTACAGTACAGGTCAGTAAACCAGCAAAACACAGTCTATCGACTGCTATAACATGAAGTTGAGCAGAGACGTTTGACACAATGAACTTGATTTCAAAAATTAAAAGGAGTGTGGAAAAAAAATACTTAAATATTGTAATTTAAAACTTTTATTTCACTTTTCTATCTGGAATAACTCTGCAAGAACATAATTACGCACAAAACAAAATCTGAGTGGTATACAAGCATTATGTGTTTAACGGGATTGTTTTGAATAGAATGTTGCTGCGTTTCATTTACCTAGCAAGACGGATGTCAGAGCTGGGAATGATGTCACACCCAAGTTGACTGCATAGCAGTAAAACTTTATGAAAACCAATATGGATGTGTTCATTGTGCTTGCTGCACTGAAATAAATAGCACTTGATAACAATACATTGTGGTATTTTGAGTATCCAAACATCATAGCAAACTATCCACAGTATGACTGATTAAACAGACAAGTAGACAGAAGTGCTAATTAACAGTATAATACTACCACTTTCACTAAAGTTCACATTTTGGACTGATATCATAATCTGAAAACAGACAAACTCAGACCAGCCCATAATTTCTGAGTTAAAAATCCAACTTAAGGAGGTGTTCCAGAAAAAAATGCTAATTAGAAACTCAGAAATTCTGACTTCCCACCTCAAATTGAACACAGAATGTTTCCTTATTACTTCAGTGAAAATTCCAGTACTATACACTCACCCCATCTTTTCTATGAAAATAAAATAACTCACTTAATGATTTATTTTCAGCCAGTTAATAGTTGTACAACTTTTGGTATTACACACCCATTATCTAATTAAATTTTATGCTTGACCTTCGAGTCCAATGCTCATTAAGAAAACATAAAAGGGCAAAATCGATAACAAGTACGAGTACTTTGAAAGTAATATTAGACCAATTCAAGTACCAAGATGTAGTACCAGAACATCCAAATATTAAATTATTAAGCAGTATAAAAAAAAGTTAATGTTTGAATTACAGTATATCAAGCAAACATACTTCTTGATTATTACAAAGTAAAGCAAAAATAATAGAGGTAAAATTCTGTTACAACGAACTTCCAAGGATCTAAAAAATATTTCGTTGTAACGAGATTCTCCGTCAGCCTCTTTTGTGTTGTAAATGTGGCGATAAGTACAAGCAGCCTGCTATACCATTCCCCCCACCGCCTCAGAACAGACAAGAAGATCTCCCAGTTCCTGCCTTGATTGATTATCTGGGATTGAGCTACCCAGAACGTTTTTCATGTTTTAGTAATAAATGACAAAATGTAGACATGAACTGTATAATGTGTGAAGGCTGATGGCCAAATATCAAATAAGCACTTTCACAAAAGGTACAAGTACAATACGACAGCTTCTGTGGTGCAGCGGTTAGATCTGCTGATTTATAATCCAGAAGTCGCGAGTATAAAAACCAGCTCCTCCGCAAATTTACCGTTTTGAGTTGTGAGCTACTCTTATTGTTAATATTATACAATAAAAACATACATTTGATTTGTGTCTGTAACAGCTAGTGTAAATTTATACCACTTGTAAAAGTTAGCTTTTTTTTTTCACTTTTATTCTCTCGGCCACAATATGTACTATACAGGTCATAAAATGAGTTATTCCAAATATCATATATACCTATGTCTCTGTTTTTTTGACAGTGCGGCTTTGACTCCATGGACCATAAGGTACATACTAATTCTGGGTGAGCAGGAACACTAAATAAAACTGAATAAAAAAAATTTCAAGTGACAGTGAGATACGAAGCAGGCAGATTCACCAGCATTTGTGTGTCAGCTTTAATCCCTCCAGATCAGAGAATTTCCAGTTCCATTGTCTCAAAACACCACTCACATTAACAGTTACTCCCAGTTTCAGATAAAAAGGATATTTGACTAATGGTTAAATGTGTTTGATGATCAGAAACATTTTGTGTGACAAACATGCAAAAGAAAATCAGGAAGGGGGCAAATAGTTTTTCACACCACTGTATGTGTATTTCATAGGTAGAATATGTAAAAGGACACTGGTTCAATTGACTAATGTTTAAATAAAATATTTAAGAATAAGATATTAATATTGTTAAGTACAGATACAGCGTCCACCCCCAATAATGTTTGGTGCAAAGACATTTTTCCTTGATTTACCTCTCTGCTCCGCAGTTCAAAACTACAAATCAAACAATTCAGACATGATTGAAGTACACATTGCAGACCTTAATTTAAGGGCATTTTCACACATTACAGTCACACCATGTAGAAACTGCAACACCTTTATACAATCCTCACATTTCAGGGCAGCATAATGTGTGGCCTCTGTATTTCTTTTCTTGAAGTCGTCTGCAAATAGTAGTCTCTGACACATAGACATCTGCCTCCTGCCTCCAGGGTCTTTTTCTTTACCATAGTGAGGATTCTTCTGTCTTCAGTAGTGGAGGTCTTTCTTGGTTTACCAGTCCTTTTGCAATTTCTGAACTAAACAGTGTGTTCCTTTTTCTTAATGATATTCCAAGACAGTTGATTTAGGTAATTCTAAGGTTTTACCGAAGTCTCTAATGGTTATATTCTTGTTTTTCAACCCTGTAATGGCTTCTTTGACTTTCATTGGCTCAGCTTTTATCGTTATGTAAAACAATAGCAACAAAGACACCAAAGGTAGCCTGTGGGTAGAAGCGAGCCTAGGTATCTTATGCCTGCACTGATGAAGCAATGAAACATATCTAAGTAATCACAAACACCTTTGATGTAGAAAAACTGTAATTTCTACATGGAGTGACGGAAATGTATGCAAATACCTTTATATTAAAGTCTACAATGAGCACATTAATCATGTATGAATTTTTTGATTTGTAATTTTTAAACTGTGGAGCAGTTGCATCAAGAAAAAAATTACATACGAGATATACAGTATAATACAATGTAACAGATATAGAATATTTGCCTTATACTGCTTATGCTAATGAACTTGCTTTGGATATTGAACATTGGCTTTCAAGTGCTACTTTTAACTTAATATTTGAATACTATATCAATTTATATTTTATTAAAGGCTTTTGTGTACAATAATTAAAGACAATTATAAATTAACACGCAAGCATAAGTGGTCTTCCTAGGACTACTCAAATCTGTCAATGTTTTGAAAGAAAATACCTTTATTTGCTCCAAAACTGTCATATTATTTATGTTTCACTAAAGTATATTCTTCAGGATATGACACTTATTACAACTGCAATTAAGTTTCATTCATATAATGCTGAATCCCTTGAATGTGACTAATTACCTTGAAAATGAGAAATATTAAATGTAGCGAATTACCAAAACCTGACACAGTTTCAAATAAACAACATACAGATTTGTTTGTTTAATTTTTTGCTCACCTGCAGCATAAATTCCATGCTAATGCGATTCTCTATAAGTCTCATAACTAAATGTGCTTTACGCTGGAACATCTTGTAATATTCCCATGAAAGAGTATGAGGATGCTTTATCGAAAAATGCAGATGAGGAGTTGGGCTAAAAAACAAAATATGGAAAAAGAAAGTTTTGTTTCAAACAGTACTTTACAGAATATTCTGAATTAACAGAATTACTAATTTTTCTGAACATTACAAAGGCAGACAACATGCTCTTATAACATGTCAGGGATAAATAAAATCTAATTACCAGTTTTACACAAGCACTAACCAAGCTGGGTGCCCAAAACAGACAAAAAAAGTTTATAGCCTGTACTATCTGCAATTTCATTCACTGAGTGTACAGGTTTTGCCATGATAAAGCACTGCTAAGGACACACTATAAAAGGTCCAAAAAGAATACATTATTTTATTCTTCTATATAAACTGCCTTAATCTTTCAATACGTTTGTTTATTTTCTCTGTACATCATGCTAATTTACCGACATTAACCTGCTTAGCGTAGGTAAAAAGTGTAGCATTTTTTTGGCATGAAAAATTACATTTTTATTAAATCTCAAAAGTATAATAATGATACAAATAATAGTAATGATGAATGAAAATAATATGAAATTAATAATAGCAAAAATAATAATGATAGTAATAATAATAATACTACTAATGATGTCAAAACAGTATATAATCTCAAAATGAGTCCTTTGTGTGGTAAATCTTAAAGCACTGTGAAAGACACAATCCAATATCACAGTTGGGCTTCTTTTTGGATTTTCTTTCCAGAATTATCAATTCTTGAATAGCACACTGAACAGGTACGAGTTGGATTCTGTTTTCTCCTGTTGGAGGTATATTATCAATAAAATGTCTACTAATAAGATGCTCCAGATTGATACGAGATGTACTGGGTTGAGAGCATTACTTTAGTGGCAGTATAAATGGTGGATGTGAGGCAATGACTTGTTCAACAAGCTGACATATAATGTTTGCATGAGATACAGTTTGACCAGCTTTTTGCTTGTATAAGACAAATGCATTTCAAATGTACTGTTCCAAGAGATGACAAAATATCTTTTGTAGTATTTCTTTTGTTGCCTCTGCATAACAGGATAGAAAGTAAATTCTTGACCAACACGATTTATGCCACCCAGCGGGCTACTGTAGTCAACCACATGACACGGCTTCATAACCTGCTTGGTAACTTTTGCCTGTACAGTGACTGTAGCTACATTATGTACAGTGCTAAGAAGACACATCTTTCTTGTCCTTCCATTTCAATGTAAGCATTTTACCCTTTTGCCAAGCTACTAGCGCATCTCACTGTAATGCAATGACGGTTACGACACACCATTCCGTATGCATCAGTCTTTCTTTGCAGCAAGATGTCAAATAGCTCTGGCGAAGTATAAAAAATGTCCTTGGTTACACAGTAACCTTGATCCAGCAGAGCATCTATCAAAGTCAGCACAGATGACGTAGCAACGCCGTACTGATTTTATTTTTAATCAAACATTTTCCCTTTCCCTTTGTACAAAACCAAATTCCAAATGCATCTCATTTTAGATTCGCAAAGCTCATAAAGCTTTATGCCAAATCTTGCTCTTTTTGACACGATGTACTGTATCTATTACAGTCTGCCTTTATAAGCCATGACACTTTCATCGATGCTGACATCGCAGTCCGGAATATAACCACTCAAAAATTTTACTGCAATGACCTTGCATATCTCCCAAATTTTCTTAATTTTGGGTGCTGGATGGGTATTCTCACCAAAGTCTTCATTGTTGGTAAAGTGCAGATATTTCATAATTAGTGAACATCTACACTCAGACATAATTTCTCGAAAGAATGGCAGCACTGACAGCACTTTTACAGCCTGAGTGATTCTTGGTTCTAACACTTATGCAAGACACATCTGTACTTTTAGCACTATTTTTGCAGCCTGAGTAACACTCAGGTCTAACCGTAAGAAGGTTAAGTACTACAAAAAACTTGTGGCTACCTGCTGTAATTTGAAACTTTGATGAGCATTAATTTAAACAAGAGTTTACATGCGTTTTTCTTGAGTGAGCAACATCTTCTAAATTAAAACAATGGTTTTACTGCCCAAATACTAAATCCAAAAGTAAAACTTACTTGTCTTTCTCTTTGCCTCCAGAAAACATCGGATGTAGCAAAACACCACCAGTCTTCAACTCATAGTCCACTATATTGTCCAGTTCCTTTAAAATAAAACCAAGTGCAAAATTAAGTTTTGCAGCTTTGTAACAATTAACTCACAGTTAAAATACATGTGCTTACCTGTTTGATCCAGTGTCTGTACTCATTCACTCCAAATGTTTTTTTTAAATAAAGACCATAAATGTATCCAGAGATGCCTTTTAAAACCCATTCATCTGACCTAAACGCAAAACAAGAAAATGTAAATGCATCACTTTAAAAGTGTGACATTACAGCTCCACTTACTTGAAATAGCAGAGTATTCAAATAAAACATACACATTTTCTGTAAACTACCTGGTGCTTTGAACTAATTAAAACGTCAACAACAAATACAGTGCTCAATAAAAACACCAAATTCAAATAAAACTAGGAAGTTGTGTAGTAACCTTTAGTATATCTATTAAAAGAAAACTGCATTTTATACTTCTTAAGATATTTTCTCAAAACTACTGTGAAGTAATTAGAGCTGTAAAATATATTTAATTTTTAATTATATAGTCTAATTGAAAAAAAAATCAACACTCAAAAAACAATATTGTCATGTTTAATACTCTTCTTAACTTTCCATAACATTAACTAAAATCCACAAAAGCTCCACCACTCTATCAAGGCATATCCATGTCAATTCCAACTGATGTTGCCTGGCAGTGAGGAATATGAGAAAAAAAAATAAGGATCACAGGATGAAGAGTTTAGAATAGGCAGGGATATCTCTTCTATTTAGAAAACTACCATCCTACAGTGGTCCTGCTGTGATACTTCACTCCTTTCTTTTCCATCCCTGATTTCTTCATACCCATCCTCCTCAACAAAATTGATTAATTTCTTTGAAATAATGCATTTCAGGTGCGGTCTCTCTTTCTCACCTCCTCCACCTGGACAAGTAGGGTGCACAGCACGTCTCACTCAAAGGGTTTGTTCCATCAACATTACAATTAGTTCTTGTTAACTTGTTTTTTTGTATTATCATTTTTAGAACAATTTTAGAAACTAAGAGTAAGCTAAACCAGAATTATAATAAAACCCTTAACGGCGTACTGCACGATAACGTGCAGTGAATACACTTGACTTCAGCATTCATACTCTTTCACTGGACGTTTATCACTCATTTGCTCAGAGGTTGATGCGCTTGCTGCTTCCTGAGAAGCTCTTCTTTTCTCCACCCTAGCAGCCCACTGCTTCTCTTCCTTTGTTGGCATCTTTACGCGTTAAAACTGATTAAGTTAGTTTTTGTGTTGCAATTACTTAGTACGTTTTCTTTCATTTTTCACTTAAGCTGGCACTAAAGTCTTCAATCTGCCTCAAGAATGATTAAAAATATGAATAGGTATGGGAAATGACCACAAAGGTGGTATGGAATGAGAACAGCGCCAATACACATGCGCCATGCGGCCGACCTGCTGCGCGCTGCAGAGAGTTGATTATACAATAAAATAAAAAGAGTAATAAAAATCATCACCCCGAAAGCGGATAGTAGACGTCAGGTAGTATATGTGTACTGAATTTCAAGTCAATAGGTGAAACGGTTTGCGAGCTACAGGTGATCTAAAATCCTGGAGAGACAAACGAACAACCACGGTAGCATATTATATAAGAAGATACGCGCATCTAACATTGTACTTTAATGTTATTAACAAAAATCAATAGTGAAAAGCTATTGTTTCAAACAGAGTTGCCAGTGGTTGGTAATCTTCATCCTTCTTTTAAAAGTTAACAAAAAATGTATTAGTTTTTGTAAATTAAAAATATGGACATTTAAGACTAATTCATATTCCTTATCAAACTATAGTACTGTCCTTAAATTAAAAAAAAAAAAATCAGCAAAAAAGCATTTGGTGTGCAAAAGAAAAACTAAGACACATACACACCCACACAAAAAACAACCACAATTCCTTGTTAAGAATCTCTAGTTGCAACATTGGGGGAAGAGTAGGAGTTAATAAAGACCAACTTTAAATTGTTCCAAGATTTCAGTACTTAATATTTTAAGACTGAACAAAAATGGTGGTACTTCAAAATACTTAAATTCCTGGACATGGAATGCCAAAAAAGGCGTGAAAACCTAGGGATACTGTATGACACTTAATAATATTATGCATGTATCAATATTCTGCTGTAGCTGAACATTTGTTTTACTATATTTACTATTAAACAAAATCATTCAGTAGCAAAATCTACAGACTACAATTTATCAATATTTGACTCGTCTTATGTCCATGAATGAAAAAAAGAAAAAAAAAAAAACAAAAGTGGTAACTGCAAGGTCACTTATCGTACAATAAATAGCAGACCTCTAAAAAAAAAATTACTGAAGATACAGGGCTGAGAGATGTCATTCAGCAATGCTAGACAATTCTTACATATTACCTTAACATAGGACCAATTACATCACTTATAAAAGATTTATCTGAAAGACACAAGTTTTCACCATTTGAACAGGTAAAAAGGTGTACAGCAGTCACATTCACAGGGGAGTAGGGGACACTGCTGAACTATCTTGGTTAAGAGTGATTAACACTAGAATCCCTGATGGCTACGAAAAAACTCATAACCCAGGCCACCTTAAATTCCTTCTCACCTCTCCAATCAGGATCTTTTGTTTTGTAAATGTGTCAATCAGCACAAGTAGCCTGCTATCCCATCCCACCCCCATCACCGGAGTTCAACTCGGACAAAAAGTTCTCCCATCTCAAGTCTTGCTTATTTACGTGTGAGGTGCCTGGAGTTGCATAGGGTAAATAATATATTGTTTTTTGAAACACATGCATTTCATGTGTGTTCCATGTCTACAACGATCTATGTAAATGTAGGATGACAGGAAATGCAAAAAACAATGGAAATGATGAACAATTACCTAAAAAATAAACTTTTTTAGTGTTATAGTACTGACAACATTTTGACATGAAGTGTATAATGTGTGAAGACTGAAGTCCAAATATCAAATAAACACTTTCACAAAAGGTACACGTATAACAAAACAAGTGCGCTTTTATTGAAGGATAAAACAGAAGAAAAAGAAATCGGGTTAGGGTACGAAGCTGATACGTCTGCTTGGGTGGCGCAGCGGTAAGTACTAGTGACTCATAATTAAGAGGTCACGGGATCGAATCCAGGCACTCTCGAGAACTACCAATCTGAGAAGTGACCTGTTCTTATTGTTACTAATGTACAATAAAAGAATTATTTGTAAAGTTTAAAGTTTTTTTTATTCAGTTTTGTTCTCTCAGTCGCGTTCACACTCCCCCCCGATCTGACACTGCTGTTTTTAAATAAAGATGTGCTATAACAGGTGAACTCAAATGAGGATGAGGGTTCTACATCAGAGAAAAAGGAACAGAAGCCCTCCCCACAAGGAACGCCCATTCACATATAAGAACAATGCTGAAGCACCAGGCGTAAGGGTGGAAGATGGCACCGTTTGTATGCAGCAAGAGGTTGGGCGTCATCCTACCAGTCAGTCTGCCCCACACATGTCCTTCAACGAATCAGCAGGGCTTACAGAGCTTGCCAAGGCATCGTGCAAAGTTTTGTTTGCGATTATGTTATGTAAAGGACTTCATATGAAAAACATGTACAGTGGTACCTCGGTATACATCCTTAATCAATTCCAGGTCCTTGGACTTATACCAAACTAAATTTTCCCATAAGAAATAATGGGAAAATGATTAATCTGTTCCCATGAAAAAAAACTTCTTTGCTTATTGGAATATTATACATTGATGGGGTTGTATAAAATAATTTAAACACTGCTTAATAATAAAATACATAAATACAACAGCAATTAGATGAAATAAATGAAAATTTAATCTCACTTTACTTTTTAATAATGTCTTTGTTTTTCACAATTGTAGATAGCGTCGTTCTCGGCAAACGGTATGCAACAGCCATGTCCTGGATACGCATGCCACCTTTATACTTTTCAACAATCAATTCAAATTTACGTGAAAAATTCACGTTGTGATAATGCGGGTTTGCTGTATGCTGTCGGGGAGCCCTTGAACCCTACACTGTCGGTAATGTGCCTCACTGCTAAGCTCATCAGTAACAACAAAGCAAGGGGATGGTGAAAAAGTGCAAAGTGGTTTTATTAAAATAATCAACAAAACAAGGTGTTCAAATTAAAGTGCAGTCTCCCCAGTTCCAATAAATCATCCATAAAATCAGAAGTGAAACGTGGAGGTTAAAAACAATAGAAAAAAAGTCTTCTTAAAAACAACAAGGTTACTCACTCACTTCTGTTCTTTATTTTTCCTCCCCTTCTAGCCGACTCGCCTGTGCACTTAGGTGAGAAACGTCCACATCGCGAATCGCCCTGAGAACCGCTTCAGCCACAAAACCACCACGCCCCCTCACCAAGCCGTGAGCACGGTGATTATTTATTTTAAAACTGGGCTTTAACAGGAGCTGTGGACCCGCTATACCACACATGTGAAAATTCACAGAGAGTTATAGGACGGGCTGTTCACTGAATACTAGCAACTGGCGCACTGACACTCATGGGCAGTCGTGGCTTTGTCTCGAGAGAGGTAAATAAGGGTAGCACGCAAGTCGTATTCCAAAAAAAGTTTGTATACCACGCAAAATTTTTCATGTTCAAACAGGACGTATACCAAGTTGGACTTATTCCAAAGCAGACGTATACCGAGGTACCACACGGTATATGTTACCTATATAAAAGCCACATCGAATGTTGTTAACCTTGGTTTATTTACTTATCTTCCTATAGTGTGAAGTTTGATCAACACGGCATGCTGACAAAGTACACATGCAATGCTACTTCAGTACGTGAATAACTTTAGCTGCAGGTGGAAGATCCTGTCACACTCTACACAACTGTGTTTGATATTATTCAAGAAAAGATGCCAGTCACCCCACGGGAGAAAGACGCTTATGAAACCGTTTCTGGACAAAGGCAGAACTGTAACAACAGTTCCGTAGAGTGCGACAGGAGCTTCCACCTGCAGCTAAAGTCACTTCAGTACATATGTACTTTGTGAGCATGCCCATGTCGATTAAACACATACATACACGTAGCTTTTGTGAAAGTGTTTATTTGATATTTGGACTTCAGTTTTCACACATTATACATTCGAGGTCAAAATTTTGTCATTAGTACTATAACATGAAAAAAATTTCTATTTTAGGTATTTGTTCAACATTTCTTGCATTTCCTGTCATCCTACATTTAGATAGATCGTTTTACACACGGAACAGACCTGAAATGCATGCGTTTCAAATAACGATATATTATTTACCCTATGCAACTCTAGTCACCTCACACGCAGATAGGGGAGGGATGAGATAGCAGACTGCTTGATGCTTGTGTTGATAGACACATTTACAAAACAAAAGATGCTGATAGAGACGTGAGAAGGAATTTAAGGTGGCCCAGGGTTACGAGTTTTTTCGTAGCCTTCAAGGATTTTAGTATTAATCCAGTGATATTTTGTGGATAATCTCTATTAAATATTTTAATCTTTTGACAGCCCTAGTTTAAATCCATTTGCCTTTTCAGAAATATCTTTGAATCAGAATAAACTTAATGCCATTAAATAAGTCAAAAACTCTTTGTTCCACCTACACTAGAAAGGTCTCAGAGAAAACTAAAATGAATGCAAAAGAAAATCTCACTATAAGAAAAGAATAATGTCACATTTCACAGAAATGGAATCTTCTTTTTAACTTCTTTAAAAGAAAAGTTACACAAGTTGAAATAAAAATGTATAATTCTAAACATACTGATTTGCATTCTATTTCAAATACTCACCATGACATTCGAGATATAAAGCATCCAAAAAACTGCTGGGCCAACGCTTGAGCTAAACATCGTCTTGTCAAAGGAGTCTGATCTATAATCATGGCACTGTGCAACAGATTTGTGCTAAGAGTAAAAAACATTTCATCAATAGTTAACAGTAAGGATGCAAAACCTACAACTAGAAAAGCAAGAACAAAATCAAGGAACAGTTCAATTATCTACTTTAGAAAAATATGTATTTATAAGGAAAACAATATATTATAAATTGTACAAAATGTTTTCACATTTACAAGCTAATTATAAAGTCAAACGGTTTTGCGATTTTGTTTTGTTAAGACTGAGAGGTTAGGAGACCTTCTGTAGACATTCTAAAAAAAAACACTGCTTCAAAGGAAACAAAATTTAGATCAAGATTTTTGTAGGTTTTTATTTATCAAACAAAATGAAAATAAAAACAGAAATCCTGTAACTTATTGTATATTGTACTTTACTGGCTGAAAATGTTTACATATATAATAATGTGGAAAAAGCAAGTAAACACCTACATTTATCACTAGCTCAAATGCCTAAAATTGGAATTAGGCATACCAGATCAGGTGCATATGGTTAGAACATCAGCAGAGGGGATCGTGGAGGAACCAACCTTATTTAAACCTTAGATAATTTAGATTTGTTTGTTGTTAGTTGTTCAAGTATGCATTATTAGCCTTCAAAAGAGGGTCACAAATGCCTAAAAGTCTGGGAAGGATTTAAAAAGATCTCTAAACAATTAGAAATTAAATATATCTCTGCTCAGAACAACTGACAACTTGTCTAGACCAGGCCACCCTAGCAAATTCAGCCCAAGAGCAGAATGCTGAAAGAAGTTTCCAAGAATCCCAGAATTTCATCATGGGATCTACAAAAAGCTCTTGCCATTGTTGATGACAAAGTGCATGATTATACCAATATAAAGAGATTGCACATATTAAATCTATATGGGAGGTGTGCCAGGAAAAAACTTTCATTTTTCCAACAAGAACACCATTTTGCTAATTAACCTAGGCAAAGATCAGGACTTCTGGACCACTATGATCTGGACAAGCAAAGACAATTATTTGGCCACAGTACTTGAAGACATGTTTCTCTAAAAACAGTAATAAAAGGTAATATACAATTTTGTGGTTATCAGTTAAACTGAGATAGAGATTTCCAGTGCAGGTTAAAACAGTTTATCATTTATTTGAGAGCTGCTGATTAATTGGCATTAATGCATGCAATTAACACGTTCTACATTTCTGCAATTAAACTTTTTAATCCAACCCCTAAATGTGTTAATTTAATCCAGTTGATGTAATTGTACTTCACATGTAATGAGGCAAAGCTAAATAAATCTAAGTTTATTAACAGTAGCAACAGGTCACCAGCGCTCGACTTTTTCCTATGATGTTTCTTGATAATGAACTTCATTCACACACCTGTAATTTAGAGTATGTAATTGTTCTGCATTGGAGCATAAAATATTGCATAACCATATTATATCAATAAAGGATGCTAATGTCCCATCATATGCATTTTTATATATATACAGTAGCTCTTCAAAATGTAGAAAATAACATGATAATTAAAATTAGACCAGTTACACAAGTAGAGCGAATAGGTATAATTTTCATGTCAAGCCAATGTTGCACATAGACAAGCACTGTACGTTGAGTGAGGCTGCACATTAGAGACATCCTTGCCATTATGCTGCGTTTACATATGGACGTTTAAAAAAAAAAATTAAAAACTGCACAGTATAGCAGAATATCGAGAGCAAGATAATACACACACTGATGTTTGCTGATACAAGTCCGCCCACAAAACACAAAAGGTATAGGTCTGAGTGAGAGACAGAATGTCAATGGGTCAGCCCTGCCCTTGGTAACAAAAATAGTTTCCTTCAAGCTTTTTCAGTTACTTATGTCAATGTCAATTTATTTATATAACACACTTAAAACAACATAGGAATGCTGTGGCCAAAGTGCTTTACAATAATAGAATAAAAGAAAACGTACAAATAACATAAATAATATAAAATAGAAATAAAATATATGAACATAAATAAAATAAATAATAAACAGAAGTAATGTTAGGGGCAGTATGGTGGCACAGTGGTAACGCTGCTGCCTCGCAGTTAGGAGACCTGGGTTCGCTTCCCGGGTCCTCCCTGCGTGGAATTTGCATGTTCTCCCCGTGTCTGCATGAGTTTCCTCCAAGTATTCTGGTTTCCTCCCACAGTCCAAAGACATGCAGGTTTGGTGAAATGGTGATCCTAAATTGTCCCTGGTGTGTGGGTGCCCTGCGGTGGGCTGGCGCCCTGCCCAGGGTTTTTTAAATATGATAAATTACGATTAACATGGAGTTCATTTCGATTAAAAAAATTAATTTCGCTAATTGCAATTAAATTCTTTAATTGAACAGAAGCTCTAATTATTTTATTTTTAAGTGATGTTTTGAAAAGACTAAAACAACGTAAATATAATATCCTAATTTGCTTTGTATGGTAAGGACAGAGCTCATGTGTTTGTACTAAAACTAGTACCATTCTACAAATATAACACTTTCAAATGAAACATATTTTAAAAACACACTGAAAAATATTGAAATAGTAATAGTTTAACCCTGGCATTATGAAATGACTAATGTGTACCAACCTGAAAATACTCATAGAGGCATAAGAAGATACTTGTACATAGGCTTCATCAATAAACACAGTCTTAAAACAAGAGTATGGGTATCGACACGTGAGAATCTCTTCAAAAAATTCAAATATCTCATGCAGGTAAGACATTGAATGTTTGAGTAAAGGCAAGAGCTGGGGTAAACAGAAATGTGTTACCTAGAATAAGAAAAAAAAGAGGCTAAGAAAAAAAGAAGGCAATGAACACATGAATTATTAAAATGTTAAAAACATTAAAAAATAAAACTTACATCATACTTTAAAACAACAGATAAATTTATTAACATGTAGCAAAAACTATATAGTTTTACTGAATTAGATTTTTTAACTCTGGTGAGGGGTTTCCCCCCTTGTAATGACAAATTTATTGCTTTGGGAATATTATAGGGCAGCTGATTTATTTTATTATATTCCTGGCATGTAGCAAAATTTCTTTAGCAATATTTTCTTATCAGTAATAAAATCTACTAATTTAAATCCAAACTAAACAATAAAAATATAAACATTAATATATTAGTCACACATTAATTAGTAAACACCAAGATTATTCGCATTTTCATTTGCATATTTTAAAGCTGTTTTTTTTACCTGGGTTTGTACACTTCAGAACATTTCAAATTTCAGGACCTTTTTTTTTTTTTACTTTTACAGTACCAAACATCACAAGAATCCAAGACTACTTTACAATCTAATTCTGTACATCCACAGCATGTTACATTAATCTAATAGGAACACACATGAACACGAAACACGTGGCCTATTTTAATTCGCTGACACATAAAAATATAGAAACCTTACTCTGTTATGGTGCTAGTGACCAATACCTATCAAACAGATAAATGATCTTAAAAAAATAAGTTTGCAATTATTTTGGTAGTAAATTGTTACACAGATGAATAGTATGGGGTATATCCTGGGAAGGGCGTCCAAAAATATTGTATTACCCCATATGAGCTCTAAACAACGTCACAGACATAAGTGTTAGTGAAAGTTAGTTCACGTCAATGCAATGGAGTCTAAGTGGCAAGGGATTAATTTAGGAATTAAAAACATGATATTCTTCCTGACATGATGGAAGCACTTCATCTAATAAGATAGAAAAACACAGAATATAGTGTTGAAAAAAGGCAGTAAGGAGACTGATCCTATGTGAATTTGTAATAATGTAAAAAGAAGTATACTGCACTTAAAAACTAAAAACTTTCTAGATAATTAAATATTATCTGTATTAATTTATCCTTGTTATCTGCCTAGGGAGATGAGCTATATTCTCCTAATTGATGTTAACATTCCTTCCAATGCAAAAGGGGACTGAGCAACAGAAACTCAAACGATCAACTGGGTAATGATGTGGAAGTCACAAAGTAAAAGCTCATTTATACAATCACAACTCTAGACCCATGTGGCAGGAAATGCAGGCAATGTCAGTTTCCAGAGGGAGATCCTACATCTCGGATAATGTTGATCCTTTACTATGAAATGACTTACAGTAAATACCTTCTATGCCCACTTTGAAGCTAACTGCACCAGAGCTAGCCGAAGAAAGAGAATCATGCTGACATTAGCAACATTTCAATGCCCACAGATGTCTGCCCACTGCTATCTTGCCCATAAACTAATAGCAAATGAAAACATATATTAGTAACATAACTAAGAGTGTAAGTGTGTTTGTAAGTTTATATGCAAATGTATGCACTAAATGTACATGTTCATGCTTATATCTACATTACATTACTATTATTTCAGGGTTTTTTTTTCATAATACTATTAAGAGTATTTTTAGAAAATATAAACACTATATAAGGTATTTAAAATATTTGCACAATTATATACTGTATGCCTTTTGAAAATTAATTGTTAAATATCTAAATATAGCGCTTCTTTTCTTTTCCCTTTTGGAGGTAGAAGTTCAGTATCTTACCTCAGGTTCCTGCCTCCCAGGACTATCCGTAAGATTTGTGTGTTCTGAAAGTAATGCTCCACACAAAAACAGAATTTTTTACTTGTTACATACTCCATGTACCTTTTACACTTCCTAAAAAAATCTAAACAAGTGAAAAGTTTTTATATCAAGCCACTGAATCTTGTTTTAGTAAGATGTATTGACTTGTCAAGGAATTTTAAATTCATGATTATTTAGCTTATATTAAGAAATCTAAAGTACATTTTACTTACCCCATTAGCAGGTCAGTTTTTTGTTTTACAAAAAAAAAAAACATGGTGTAAGCAAACAAAACCAACAAAAACATCTAAGCCTCTGTGGAAAAATGTGACACTGGAGAATAACATAAGCTTGGCGTTTTATTAAATATTCAAACCATTTCAAATTTACAGAAAGACATGAAAAAATACCCTAATCCCACAATATCTTCATCAAGGTTTTTAATTTATTCTGTGCTCTAAGAGTCTAGTCCAGGGGTCTTCAACTCCAGTCCTGGAGGGCTACTGTGGCTGAAAGTTTTCATTCTAACACTTTTCTTAATTAGTGACCTGTTCTTGCTGCTAATTAACTATTTCCCTTTATTATAATTGACTTTTCTTGAGACTCTGACCACTGAATTGATTCTTTTTTTCCTTAAACGGCACCTAAACATAAATTTGATGTCAAGTGAGCCAACAGATGACCAACTAAGTTGCGGCCTCAAACTCCAACCAACTTCATTTCATTCAGTTTCTTAATTTGAAGCCAATTCTTGTTGCTAATTAAACATGTCATTTAATCCTATGGTGCTAATTTTGCCATGGCAGACATTTCCAAAATTGTTGATTTTCTTTTTTAAGAGCACTATCAAAATGTTTTGAGGGCCTGAGCAGATCAACATTACTTAGGCCTTCACCTTTATTTTCAGTTATTGTTGGATAGAAACAGGCTGTTTATGTGTTGGTTCATTTTGTGTGTGAATATTGTTTGGTTGCTAATTAAGGAAAAAAAGAAAAATTAAGGGGCCTGAGTCTTAAGTTGGACATCAATTAAAATTAAGGCAAAGACAAAATCAAAAACAAAATCTGGTCACTAATTAAGAAAAGGGTTAGAATGAAAACCTGCAGCTATAGTAGCTCTCCAGGATTGGAGTTGGAGACCTTTGGTCTAGTCTGTACCTGTATTCTTAAGCCTTCCTGGGCTCATAACATGTGAATAATCTTAGGCGTTATGAAATGTAGAGCTTTGCATTCCAGTGAGACAGGTCACTGCCAATCATGCACTCAACCTCAACATCAACATCAATCACACATTTAGCCAAGTCCATCTTTAGGGTATTATGCAGACTACTACATTATTAACATAAATAATTGCAGGTCATCAACATAGTACAAGCTGCATGATGATTAGGCCTTGCAAGTAAGAATTTCAATCTGCTCTATACATGTGATAATCCTGATCCTATAAAACTATAATGTAAAGGTAACACTCTGCAAAACCATCCTATTTAAACTTATCTTTCTGTTTTCTGAGTTAACATTAAACACTGCACTAACACTAAATGTCCTTTTATCTATCTTGAATGCAATAAATGTGGTTTCTGACTGCATCCATGAACAATGAACTATACTGTATGTTAGGTGGTTAAGGGGATACATCAAAAATACTTCATGCATCATGACTCATTCTACGTGGGATATAGTAAATGACTATATTATGTACAATTAGTACAAATTATCACATAATTTTCTTTTAGCCCTTTGAACCCAGCAGGCTGGTTTCTGGGCCAGGAGCAAAGCAATACATACCCACAAGGCCAGTATAACAGCTCACCAATGAATTGCCATAACCCTTCTAGCCTCAGTACCGGTCTATGCATATCTGTTACAATAATAACATTGTTACGCTTCTCTGTTCTCTAAATCTTACTCTGCCATAGAGGAATATGGCTCAAAAGGCCCCTATACCTCTCTGCTTTCATAACCTGGCTGGCCAGAATACTGGCCTTTGTTATATAAAAACTACACATACAGGATACCGCTGCCTACTTATGCTGTTAAACTACTTATGCAAATTATGCTTTTTTTTTTCTCTTTAGTGGCAGGTCACTTTCTCTCTATCTAGTAGGTTTCAAGAAGACGACGGAAGGATTTCAATTGTACTATTGCATGGGATCAACACAAAACAATAGACGCAATAGATATAGATAGATATATCCAGTTGGTAATAACTGAAATTTTTCTTTTTCTCCCAAGCTTTTGCCATTGTCTTTTCAGAGAACGCAGAACCTAAGGGGCTATTTATATCGATTTGTATATTCAAAGAGGCGTAATTCTAGGAGAATTCAGGGTGAGGAGGCAGGCGCGTGCACCTGCATTACATTTCACGCTGACCGGATATTATGATGCGGAATAACGTGGAAGTTGGCATACACACAGATTTATGCATCTGCATTTTTCTGTGCATAAGCCATGTTTTAGTGTGAATTCTATGCACAACATTATACATGAGGCCACTGATGCATCCTGTTTTGCTATATGGTTGCGAGACATGGACACTATCCAGCGACCTAAGACAAAGACTCGACTCCTTTGGTACTGTATCTCTTCAGAGAATCCTTAGGTACCTCCAGTTTGACTTTGTGTCGAAAAAGCAGTTGGCACATTACCTGCATTTTGAGTAAGCATCATTTATGGAACTACAGCAATGTGGCGAAATTCTCAGAGCGTTATCCGGCTCACAGGATCCTCATTATTGAGGACCCGAGTAGCTGGACCAGGCCAAGGGGATGCCCACATAATACCTGGCTGCAGCAGATAAAGGGTCATTTCCGGAGGGTGGGACTGGCCTGTGTGTCAGCCTGGGGGGTTGCCAAACGGGATCCTGAGCTGTTTCATCATGTGGTGGGTGCAGCAATGCACTATACCAGTGCATGCTCCCCAACCTGACTTGACCTGTATAATTAATCCTTTTCCTTATCTACCCATATTTTTGAATTGGTATCAGTGAAAGGCATTTTGCTAAATGAATCCTAGTTCTTGTATTCACAGCTCATAACAGCTGAAGCAACCACAACTAGTTGCTGCCAGTGGCATTTGATTATAACAGCATCATGGTAATATGATGGTAATTCTGCACTTTGCCAGTTCAAACAGTTTTGTAAGAAAACAAGCCTGTGGATGAAGTGCTGCATTAAATAAACAATGTTGAAATTCGCTGTACTAATCGAAGGATGTAACTCACTAAATTAAATCCTTATACCATAAAGGATATCTGGCATTAATGCAGTGACATTACATACCCAAAAAATAAATGGCTATTATTCAGCTTATATTATAAAGGAGCTACAAACATATAAACAGCAGAGAGTATAACACAACAAATATTTAAAAGAAAGTCTTCATATGAGTAAAAAACATTTCACTCACAAAAAATAAATGAAATCCAGCACACAAAAAACAAATTAGGCCCGCCTTTAGGAACTTCTCTCCAAAAAAGTATATTTTACAGTTCAGATGTCATATCTCATAGCACTGCAAAGTTATACGGTTTGGCACAAGGCGTTTCCTTTTTGGAAACATCTGGTTTTCCATTTTGTAAACATGCAGTCTCTTGTACCTAAAAAATCTCTCAAAACAGCTTTGCTTTTAAAACTTACACAAGAACAAGCCATTCAGCAGAACAACACTGACCACTCCTATCCACTTGATTCTTCCAAAATAATATCGTCTAGTTTTGAAATATTATGGGTTAGAAAATGGATGGATGGATGGATGGATGAAGTCCTACTGTCTACCACACTACTTGGCAACATGTTCCATGCTCTATGCATGAAAAGGTTTGTAATGTTTGAGTGAAATTTACTCTTAATACGTTTTACAACTGTGTCATTGTGTTCTGGTTGTATTCATTTTAAAGTACAAGTCTCAATCCATTGTACTAATTATTACTTCCAATGTGTAATACTTCACATTTACTTAGATTAAATTTAATTTGCCAAAATCTAACCAAGTCTGGATACTGTTTAAATCCCCTAGAAATGATTCAACAGATTCTAGATTATCTGCCAATCCCCTAGAATGGTATCAATGGCAGATTTAACCAGTTTGTTATTTATATTGCTATCAAAATCACTGAAGTAGCAGTTATATATATATATTTTAGAAGAAATATAGAGTGTGAATGTTTAGGGTTAGTATATGTCACTGTGAAACAAGTAAACAATTTGTAACTATGTATATATAATTATGTACTCATCTAAACCTTTATTTTCATGTGAAAATGCGAGTGGTTCAGCACAATACAAGAATATTCAGTTGACTGTTGGGGAGGGGTTCACTGGTCTCTATATTAAACTGCAAGCAGGCATTTGCTTGTAATCTAAACTGAAACTGGGAAAACACTGCTCAGAAAACTGACACTGGGGAACTTGCAGCAGACAGGCGATAAGAATGGTGAATGAATCCATAACATGTGAAGTGTAAAAGAACATCAAGTGACACCTCAAAACGATACTTAATAATCAAGTGTCGCTTCAAGTCCTTCAGCATACAGGAAAAAAAAAAGTCTAAACTGTCATCAAAATGTGATTCAACGTCTTCAAATTTCGTTTTATTATCACGCTGTTACTTCCTCAACTGTGTTTTCTTTTTTAAAAGAAAACATTTCCCCAATAAAAAAATGTCAGCTCAACCAAACCACGCTCTCTGCCAGAAGCTTGTGCATAGTGGTGCAAAAAGATGAGCTTTCCAACATGCAATATATTTCCTCATTTTACAAACAACTATGACGTGTAATATGAATGACCAATCATAAAAAAATGCGTCACTGGAATGCTCATAACATCCGCTATCCAACAAATGCTTTATTTGAAGGAAGACACCCTTGGGCATGTAAAAATACTGCAGCATTATTGCTTTGATTTCCTTGTGGGTTTACAGCAACATATCCAAACAACTTTGAAATACAGGTGCTGGTCATAAAATTAGAATATCATGACAAAGTTGATTTATTTCAGTAATTCCATTCAAAAAGTGAAACGTGTATATTAGATTCATTCATTACACACAGACTGATGTATTTCAAATGTTTCTTTCTTTTAATTTTGATGATTATAACTGACAACTAATGAAAGTGCCAAATTCAGTATCTCGGAAAATTAGAATATCAATTAAGACCAATGCAAAAAAAGGATTTTTAGAAATGTTGGCCAACTAAAAGATATAAACATGAAAAGTATGAGCATGTACAGCACTCAATATTTAGTTCAGGCTCCTTTGGCCTGGATTAGGGGCAGCAATGCGGCTTGGCATGGAGTCGATCAGTCTGTGGCACTGCTCAGGTGTTATGAG
Organism: Polypterus senegalus; assembly: GCF_016835505.1. Classification (NCBI taxonomy): domain Eukaryota; kingdom Metazoa; phylum Chordata; class Cladistia; order Polypteriformes; family Polypteridae; genus Polypterus; species Polypterus senegalus. The sequence continues at coordinate 91,693,550 of NC_053168.1, forward strand.
AACCCATGTTGTTCTGATAGTGGCCTTCAGCTCTTCTGAATTGTTGGGTCTGGTGTATTGCATCTTCCTCTTCACAATACCCCATAGATTTTCTATAGGGTTAAGGTCAGGTGAGTTTGCTAGCCAATCAAGAACATGGATACCACGGTCCTTAAACCAGATACTGGTAACTGTGTGCAGGTGCCAGGTCCTGGTGGAAAATGAAATCTGCATCTCCATAAAGTTTGTCAGCAGCAGGAAGCATGAAGTGCTCTAAAACTTCCTTGTAGATGGCTGCGTTGACCTTGGAACTCAGAAAACACAATGGACCAACACCAGCAGATGACATGGCACCCTAAACCATCACTGACTGTGGAAACTTTACACTGTACAAGCAACGTGGATTCTGTGCCTCTCCTCTCTTCCTTTAGACTCTGGGACCTTGATTTCCAAAGGAAATGCAAAATTTACTTTCATCAGAGAACATATCTTTGGACCACTCAGCAGCAGTCCAATCCTTTTTGTCTTAAGCCCAGGCGAGATGCTTCTGACGCTGTCTCATGTTCAAGAGTGGCTTGACACAAGGAATGCGACAGCTGAAACCCATGTCTTGCATACGTCTGTGCGTGGTGGTTCTTGAAGCACTGACTCCAGCTGCAGTCCACTCTTTGTGAATCTCCTCCACAGTTTTGAATGGGTTTTGTTTCACAATCCTCTCAACGGTGCGGTTGTCCCTATTGCTTGTACACTTTTTTCTACCACATCTTGTCCTTCCCTTCGCCTCTCTATTAATGTGCTTGGACAAAGAGCTCTGTGAAAAGCCAGCCTCTTTAGCAATGACCTTTTGTGTCTTGCCCTCCTTGTGTAAGGTGTCAATGGTCGTCTTTTGGACAACTGTCAAGTCAGCAGTCTTCCCCATGATTGTGTAGCCTACAGAACAAGACGAAGAGACCATTTAAAGGCATTTGCAGATGTTTTGAGTTAATTACCTGATTAGAGTGTGGCACCAGGTGTCTTCAATATTTAATATTGAGATACTGAATTTGGGACTTTCATTAGTTGTCAGTTATAATCATCAAAATTAAAAGAAATAAACGTTTGAAATACATCAGTCTGTGTGCAATGAATGAATCTAATATACAAGTTTCACTTTTTGAATGGAATTACTGAAATAAATCAACTTTTGTCATGATATTCTAATTTTATGACCAGCACCTGTATGGTGTCATTCTACCAGCAGGACACTTTGTGCATAAGTGGCTATGTAAATGTGTGAAACACTAAACCAGCATTCCAAGCCCACCTTTACAACAATGATGTTTATGTTGTTCACCAACAGCTTTCACCCCCACTTCATTATACCGGTGGTGAAAAAATTCTGCAAAAGTGCAATTAGTTGTCATGTTAGACCTTAGGTCTAGTTTTTCCAATTAGAATTTTAAATTCCCTGTTTTCAAAGAAAGATGTTTTTATTTCATTCATGTAGTAAGAAGCCATGTATCACATTGGCTGGAATTGGTATCTCAAAATTGGATTCTACAAAATTTTGTTCCATTTGTGTTTACCTAGAAATAATTCAAAACTTTATGCACAAGAAATTAACACATTTATTTATTAAGTAACTTTCATAACTTTGTAGAAGCCATTTGATGGTGCAAATAACAGAGACTGCTTTGTCTGAAAATAGTCGCAAGAAAGCAGTTAGTATTCAGCATACATAACACAAGATTTCAAAACTTTGTTGATGCACCTTTGGCAGCAATTACAGCCTCAAGTCTTTTTGAATATGATGCCACAAGCTTGGCACACCTATCCTTGGCCAGTTTCACCCATTCCTCATTGCAGCTCCAGCTCCATCAAAGTAGATGGGAAGCGTCGGTGCACAGCCATTTTAAAATCTCTCCAGAGATGTTCAATAGGATTGAAATCTGGGCTCTGGCTGGGCCATTCAAGGACATTCACAGAGTTGTCCTGAAGCCACTCCTTTGATATCTTGGCTTTGTGCTTAGGGTCATTGTCTTGCTGAAAGATGAACTGTCGCCCCAGTCTGAGGTCAAGAGCGCTCTGGAGCAGGTTTTCATCCAGGAAGTCTATGTACATTGCTGCAGTTATCTTTCCCTTTATCCTGACTAGTCTCCCAGTTCCTGCCGCTGAAAAAGATCCGCACATCCTGATGCTGCCACCACCATGCATCACTGTAGGGATGGTATTGGCCTGGTAATGAGCGGTGCCTGGTTTCCTCCAAATGTGACGCCTGGCATTCACACCAAAGAGTTCAATCTCTTTGTCACATCAGACCAGAGAATTTTGTTTCTCGTGGTCTGAGAGTCCTTCAGGTGTCTTTTGGCAAACTCCAGGTGGGATGCCATGTGTCTAAAGCGTGGCTTCCGTCTGGCCACTCTACCATACAGGCCTGATTGGTGGAATTGCTGCAGAGATGGCTGACATTCTGGAATTTTCTCCTATCTCCAAAAAGGACCTCTGGAGCTCTGAGAGTGATCAACGGGTTCTTGGTCACCTCCCTGACTAAGGCACTTCTCCCCCAATCGCTCAGTTTAGACCGCTGGCCTGCCCAGATTCATGCTTGGTTTGTGCTCTGACATGAACTGTCAACTGTGGAACCTTATATAGACAGGTGTGTGCCCTTCCAAATCATGTCCAATCAACTGAATTTACCACAGGTGGACTCCAATTAAGCTGCAGAAACATCTCAAGGATGCTCAGGGGAAACAGGATGCACCTGAGCTCAATTTTCAACTTCATGGCAAAGGCTGTGAATACTTATGTACATGTGCTTTCTCAATTTTTTTATTTTTAATAAATTTGCAAAAATATCAAGTAAACTTCTTTCACATTGTCATTATGGGGTGTTGTGTGTAGAATTCTAAGGAAAAAAATGAATTAAATCCATTTTGGAATAAGGCTGTAACATAAAATGTGGAAAAAGTGATGTGCTGTGAATACTTTCAGGATGCACTGTAAGTGTATTCAAACAGTCTGTTGTTCAGGGTAATTTCTAACCTGCCTTAATCACAGCAGAACCGCACCTTACTCAACTGATGTATGTTCCAAAACCTTGTGTATAGTTGAAATAATCATATAGTGAAATGTTCTCAGACAACCATTTACTATGCCAATAAAATAACAGCAAATGTCATTTAACCTATACTCAGTACATACAGTTTGTATATTCATTAGTAATATGAATCAACAGCTTTAAATACAATGCATACATGCACAGTAATGTTGTTTTGTAGAGGATATGGGCTCTGTGAATTAAGCTACAGCTGTGGCAGATGCAACACATTGCTTCAGTTCAATAGAAACTAAGTATTGTTCCACATAAATGATAGTTTGACTGATGACATCAACTCTTGAGAAGATACATGCATTAATTAAAAGAGACCAATTGCCGTCTTGCACAGTTGTGGGAAAGAAAGCAACAGTACGGCAGACTCACAAGCACAACTCCATTATTCTCAAACCATAGCATGCTAGGATTAGTAAGACATCTTGACAGTATCAAATCTTGCTTCTTCTTGTGCCACTGTGAATAAAACAGAGAGCGCCTTAACAATAGAATCCCTGAAGTCTACGAAAAAAGTTGCAATGCCGGGCCATCTTAAATTCCTTTGCACCTTATCAGCATCATTGTTTTGCAAATGTGTCAGTTAGCACAGGCAGCAAGCAGCCTGCTATCCCATCCCCCACAGATGCAGCTGAGCTTTTCCCAGCTCAGGTCTGTTAATCTGGGTGTGAGTTGCCAGGAGTTGTATAGGGTCAATAATAAATTATAATTTGGAATACATACATTGCATGTGTGTTCCATACCAACAACGATCTGGGAAAATTTAGGATGAGAGGAAATGTGAGGCAAGAAATGTTGAAAACAAAACAAACACAGAAACTTTTTTCATGTTATAATAATTAACTGAATGCTAACGTAAAGTGTATAATGTGTGAAGACTGAAGTCCAACTATCAAATAAACACTTTCACAAAAGTTATAACAAAACAAGAGTGCCTTTATTCAAGAATATAACCAAAGAAAATGAAATTATTCAACTTACATGTTGCTGTCAAAATGTAAAAACCAAAGCCTAAATATCAATTGCATGGCTGGTGTAGAGATTAGCACGGCAACTTCAAAATCAAGGGGTTGCCGGTTCAATCCTGGGTCTTCTCCGTTGCTGTTATTATCCAAATTAATAAAAGGCAAAGCTCTCACTGACTCACTCACTCACCACTAATTCTCCAACTTCCGTGTAGGTAGAAGGCTGAAATTTAGCAGGCTCATTCCTTACAGATTACTTACAAAAGTTGGGCACTAGCAGAATACCCGCGCTTCGCAGCGGAGAAGTAGTGTGTTAAAGAAGTTATGAAAAAGAAAAGCAAACATTTTAAAAATAACGTAAGATGATTGTTAATGTAATTGTTTTGTCATTGATATGAGTGTTGTTGTCATATCTATCTATCTATTTATATATATATATATATATATATATATATATATATATATATATATATCAAAATACCTGCGATTGGCAGCTGAGAAGTAAAAAGAAAAGGAAACATTTTAATAATAACGTAACATGATTGACAATGTAATTGTTTTGTCATTGTCATGAGTGTTGCTGGCATATATATATATATATATATATATATATATATATATATATATATATATATATATATACACTTATATATATACACACATACATATATATACACATATACATATATACACGTACTGTATATATACACACACACATATATACATACTGTATATACAACATATACATATCTACATATATACTGTATATACACATATATATACAAATCTACATATATATCTACATATATATATATATTAGGTGGGACTCGATTAAAAAATTAATCCAATTAATTAGAGGCTGTGTAAGAATTAATCTTGATTAATCGTATGTAATCGCACACGTAAATTTGCCCCAAATCGCAAATGTTTTTTTTTTAATTTAAAACGGTTTTAGTGGGCGACAGAATCAAATAATAGACATGGACATGAATATTGTAAACTGAAGCTGTTTTAATTTCTGAAAAAAGCTTTTAAACTGCATTTGAATTCAAAACAGAAACAAAAATATCATCCCTGGTTAAAATTGGGCAGACTTAAAAATAAAGTGGTAGTTTAAGTACTTTAAGTACATTTTCAGAATAGTATTGTCTTTAAATAATAATAACCAAAATTTCAACATAAAGTGCAGTTTTTCTTCTTAAAAAATAAGTCAGAAACATAAAAGGTAATTTGACCAGCTTACTCTTTAAACTCTGAGTAACATTAGCCAAAATTATTTTGTACATTAGGCTAAAACAGTGTGATCATTGAACATTTTGTAATTAGATGTATTTAGAATTACTAACGGTCACGGAAGTCCAATGATCCCCAGTAAGAGCCACAAAGTCCGCTTTCTGTAATGCATCTAATTTTGCTTGCTTTTCAGTGTGCACAAAACCATGCTTTTATCAAGGCTCGGGTAGTCGAAATGATCAGTCGTAGGAACGCGCTTTATTCCGACTCTAACATTTTTGTAGCTGTGATGTGTGCATCAGTGTAATGGATGTACCAGGAAATCATGCATTGACAAAAGTTCCCGTTTGCTTGGAATTGAAAGTGTGATTAAATAATTATTTTTAACGCGTTATGGAGTACATGCATCGAAGCTTCTCAGCTGTGCTTGTGCTAAGAAAGGGAAAATTTTAAAAATAACGTAACATGATTCTGCGTTAACCTAATATTTTTCATACGTCCCAAACCAAGGAGATCGAAGGTAAAATGAATCGGTAGCGCGTACATAGTCAGTACACCCTCTCGGGAATCAACCTCGAATGTCGGCGTTAGAGGGAAGACTCTACAATTAGCCACAGCGTGTGGCTTGTCTATGCTAAAGTATGTATTGTAGATCGGGTATATATATACATTTATATATATACCGTGTACGCAGTGGAGAAGTAGAAGTTATGAAAAGAAAAGGGAACATTTTAAAAATAACGTAACATGATTGTCAATATACAGTAATTGTTTTGTGAGTGTTATTGAATGTTGCTGTCATCAAGGATTTGATTATCATTATTTCTTTCAATCAGGCTCGTATTTGTAGGATGTGTTCAAGTTACATTCCGTGTTTGTCAATCGTTGTAAAGATAAGAGGTTTCATTCATCGATTAGTTCCTTACTGCATCAATAAACAGCTCGTCTTCCTTTTATCTGTGATGTGACAAACTGCATGCACGGGTTTTTTTACACTGTCTTCCTTTAGCAGGACATTCACTTTTTCCACCGTGTGCTTTGTTTCCGCAGTAGCTGCACTTATGAATATGATTGTATGTATAAGACGCTTCATATTTTTTGCTGCCTTCTCAATTGTGTAATTCGGTTTTGTTCAGCACTCTTTGGAACTGTTGCTTTTGTCTGCGCATGCGTCAGTTCACGTGAGCCGCTTGGTGTTCTTGCATCGAAGGTTCCCAGCTGTACTGGTGCCATCTCGTGTAATGTCAGCTAAGACCCGGCACTTAAAAGTTTCTCTCGCAGTTTCAATGAGTTTGTGCCAAACACCACCCTGACCATCTCATCTTCCTCTGCATAAGCACAGTCCTTCACCCGTGAACATTTACCGGCAGTGTTTGTATTGGATTGCCGCTGATGGACGGCCTTATATGGGCAGGCACTAAATTACAAACGCTAGTGGCAGCCTGTCTATGAACTTAATTTAATATAAACTTACGGTTCACGCCGTGCTTTGTTTCCGCAGTAGCTGTACTTATGAATATGCTTGTATGCATCATTTGCTTCATAATGTTTTTCTGCCTTCTCAATTGTGAAATGGCGCTTTGTGCTCATCGCTGTTTGGAGTTCTTCCTTGTTCTCTACGTACTTACGTAGGAGGCGTGATGATGTCACACGAAACTCCCCCCCACGCCATCTCCAACTCAAGACTCCATTACATTATATGGGGAAAAAAAGCTTCCAGTTATGACCCTTATGCGTAGAATTTCGAAATGAAACCTGCCCAACTTTTGTAAGTAAGCTGTAAGGAATAAGCCTGCCAAATTTCAGCCTTCTACCTACACGGGAAGTTGGAGAATTAGTGATCAGTGAGTGAGTGAGTGAGTGAGGGCTTTGCCTTTTCTTAGTATAGATATATCTATATATATATAGAGATATATATATATATATAGAGATATATATATATATATATATATATATATAGATATATATATATATATAGATATAGATATATATATATAGATATATATATATATATATAGATATATATATATATATATATATATATATATATAGATATATATATATATATATATATATAGATATAGATATATATATATATATATATATATATATATATATATATATATATATATATATATATGTGTGTGTGTGTGTGTGTGTGTGTGTATACAGTGGTGTGAAAACCTATTTGCCCCCTTTCCTGATTTCTTATTCTTTTGCATGTTTGTCACACAAAATGTTTCTGATCATCAAATATTCTTTTGCATGTTTGTCACACAAAATGTTTCTGATCATCAAACACATTTAACCATTAGTCAAATATAACAAAAGTAAACACAAAATGCAGTTTTTAAATGATGGTTTTATTATTTAGGGAGAAAAAAAATCCAAACCTACATGGCCCTGTGTGAAAAAGTAATTGCCCCCTTGTTAAAAATAACCTAACTGTGGTGTATCACACCTGAGTTCAATTTACGTAGCCACCCCCAGGCCTGATTACTGCCACACCTGTTTCAATCAAGAAATCACTTAAATAGGAGCTGCCTGACACAGAGAAGTAGACCAAAAGCACCTCAAAAGCTAAACATCATGCCAAGATCCAAAGAAATTCAGGAAAAAATGAGAACAGAAGTAATTGAGATCTATCAGTCTGGTAAAGGTTATAAAGCCATTTCTAAAGCTTTGGGACTGCAGCGAACCACAGTGAGAGCCATTATCCACAAATGGCAAAACATGGAACAGTGGTGAACCTTCCCAGGAGTGGCCGGCCGACCAAAATTACCCCAAGAGCGCAGAGACGACTCATCCGAGAGGTCACAAAAGACCCCAGGACAACGTCTAAAGAACTGCAGACCTCACTTGCCTCAATTATGGTCAGTGTTCACGACTCCACCATAAGAAAGAGACTGGGCAAAAACGGCCTGCATGGCAGATTTCCAAGACGAAACCACTGTTAAGCAAAAAGAACATTAGGGCTCGTCTCAATTTTGCTAAGAAACATCTCAATGATTGCCAAGACTTTTGGGAAAATACCTTGAGGACTGATGAGACAAAAGTTGAACTTTTTGGAAGGCAAATGTCCCGCTACATCTGGCGAAAAGGAACACAGCATTTCAGAAAAAGAACATCATACCAACAGTAAAATATGGTGGTGGTAGTGTGATGGTCTGGGGTTGTTTTGCTGCTTCAAGACCTGGAAGGCTTGCTGTGATAGATGGAACCATGAATTCTACTGTCTACCAAAAATCCTGAAGGAGAATGTCCGCCATCTGTTCGTCAACTCAAGCTGAAGCGATCTTGGGTGCTGCAACAGGACAATGACCCAAAACACACCAGCAAATCCACCTCTGAATGGCTGAAGAAAAACAAAATGAAGACTTTGGAGTGGCCTAGTCAAAGTCCTGACCTGAATCCAATTGAGATGCTATGGCATGACCTTAAAAAGGCGGTTCATGCTAGAAAACCCTCAAATAAAGCTGAATTACAACAATTCTGCAAAGATGAGCGCTGTAAAAGACTCATTGCAAGTTATCGCAAATGCCTGATTGCAGTTATTGCTGCTAAGGGTGGCCCAACCAGTTATTAGGTTCAGGGGGCAATTACTTTTTCACACAGGGCCATGTAGGTTTGGATTTTTTTTTCTCCCTAAATAATAAAAACCATAATTTAAAAGCTGCATTTTGTGTTTACTTGTGTTATATTTGACTAATGGTTAAATGTGTTTGATGATCAGAAACATTTTGTGTGACAAACATGCAAAAGAATAAAAAATCAGGAAGGGGGCAAATACATTTTCACACCACTGTGTGTGTGTGTGTGTGTGTATATATATATATAAATAAAACAGCAACACTCATCACTCACAACAGTGACAAAACAATTACATTGACAATCATGTTACGTTATTTTCAAAATGTTTCCTTTTCTTTTTCATTACTTCTTTAACACACTACTTCTCCGCTGCAAAGCACGGGTATTTTGCTAGTTATTATTATATAACGAAAGCATACATTTCCTTTGAGTCTGTAACAGCTGATGTAAAGTTTTGACACTTATAAAAGATATCACTGAAGGGATAGAAGCAGACACACAAACGCTAGTGAATATTGTCTTCTTGGTATCTTGTTGTTACTTGAATTTGTTTTATTCAGTTTTATTCTTGGATAAAAGCACACTTGTTTCATTATACCTTTGCGAAAGTGTTTATTTTATATTCCAGTAAAAACTTGAATGATATCAGATCTGTTTCTGCCTCTGTCATGAACACATAAACATATCCATGCATGAAAACACAATTATCTGAAAAAGATACGTCATTTGAATTTTTTTTTTCTTCTTCTTCGATCTTGCCCAGTCTTCCCATTATGGTGCATGATATTGGGAATGCAGAGAAACTTCTTTTTGGGCCCATATACCATCAACATGGCACTTCCAGATCTAAACACTGACGTGGAGAATTCCACCTTTACTGAAGGGACTTTAGCTGCAGGTGGAAGTTCTTATTCATGATGCCAAGCAGCTGTGTTGTGGTGCTGTAGTCTATTATCCAAAAAAAGCAATAGCGCATCACTTTTTCCACATTTTGCTATGTTACAGCCTTATTCCAAAATGGATTCAATTCATTTTTTCCTTAGAATTCTACACACAACACCCTATAATGACAACATGAAAAACGTTTACTTGAGATTTTTGCAAATTTATTAAAAATAAAATAATTGAAAAAGCACATGTACATAAGTATTCACAGCCTTTGCCATGAAGTTCAAAACTTAGCTCAGGTGCATCCTGTATCCCCTGATCCTCCTTGAGATGTTTCTGCAGCTTAATTGGAGTCCACCTGTGGAAAATTCAGTTAATTGGACATGATTCAGAAAGGCACACACCTGTCTATATAAGGTCCCACAGTTGACAGTTAATGTCAGAGCACTAACCAAGCATGAAGTCAAAGGAATTGTCTGTAGATCTCCGAGACAGGATTGTCACGAGCCACAAATCTGGGGGAAGGTTACAGAAAATTTTCTGCTGCTTTGAAGGTCCCAATGAGCACAGTGGCCTCCATCATCCGAAAGTGGAAGAAGTTTGAAACTACCAGGACTCTTCCTAGAGCTGGCTGGCTATCTAAACTGAGCGATCGGGGAAGAAGGGCCTTAGTCAGGGAGATGACCAAGAACCCGATGGTCACTCTGTCAGAGCTCCACAGGTCCTCTGTTGAGAGAGGAGAACCTTCCAGAAGGACAACCATCTCTGCAGAAATCCATCAATCAGGCCAGTATGGTAGAATAGCCAGACGGAAGCCACTGCTTAGTAAAAGGCACATGGCAGCTCGCATGGAGTTTGGCAAAAGGCACCTGAAGGACTCTCATTCCATGAGAAACAAAATTCTCTGGTCTGATGAGACAAAGATTGAACTCAATGGTGTGAATGCCAGGCGTCATGTTTGGAGGAAACCAGGCACCGTTCATCACCAGGCCAATATCATCCCTACAGTGAAGCATGGTGGAGGCAGCATCATGATGTGGGGATCTTTTTCAGCGGCAGGAACTTGGAGACTAGTCAGGATAAAGGGACTGCAGCAATGTACAGAGACATCCTGGATGAAAACCTGCTCCAGAGCGCTCTTGACCACAGACTGGGGTGACGGTTCATCTTTCAGCAAGACAATAACCCTATTCAGCAAGACAATAACCCTAAGCAAAAAGCCAAGATATCAAAGGAGTGGCTTCATGACAACTCTGTGAATGTCCTTGAGTGGCCCAGCCAGAGCCCAGACTTGAATCCGATTTAACATCACTGGAGAGATCTTAAAATGGCTGTGCACTGACGCTTCCCATACAACCTGATAGAGCTTGAGAGGTGCTGCAAAGAGGAATGGGCGAAACTGGCCAAGGATAGGTGTGCCAAGCTTGTGGTATCATATTCAAAAAGACTTGAGGCTGTAATTGCTGCCAAAGGTGCACCAACAAAGTATTGAGTAAAGACTGTGAATACTTATGTACATGTGATTTCTCAGTTTTTTTATTTTTAATAAATTTGCAAAAATCTTGAGTAAACTTTTTTTCTCGTTGTAATTATGGGGTGTTGTGTGTAGAATTCTGAGGAAAAAAAATGAATTGAATCCATTTTGGAATAAGGCTGTAACATAAAATGTGGAAAAAGTGATGCACTGTGAATACTTTCCGGATGCACTGCATGTGAAGAAGTTGTCTCTTGTCACAATTCTGTCTTTTTCCAGAAATGGCTTAATGACCACACTCGCAGAAAGTCTGTCTCCTGTGGGACGACAGTGATCTTTTCCTAAATAAGGAGTAGCATTGCAAATGCAAATCTGTTGTATTGCACATGTTCTGCATGGGTGTCTTTGTTGTCAAAGCACAACTGCCACATGATAGTCTGATAGCGGTCACCATATCTTTGATTACTGGTACAACAAATAGTTCTGAACAGGCATCAACCACAGCACCAACTGTGGTAATTGCTGCTCTTGTGAAAAGAATGGAGATAAATGCCATCAACTCAGACAGAGAGAAGCAAGTTTGTTGTACCACGTGAACATGACTGAAAGAATAAAACTGAATAAAAAAATAAAAAAAAAAACACACACCAACTTTTACAAGTAGCAAAAATTTACAACAGGTGTTACAGACTCAGATCAAATGTATGTATTATATATATAATAGTAATAATAGCAGCTCACTACTCAAAATAGAAAATGCGGGGAAGACCCTGGATCGAACCCACAACCTCTTGATTTAGAAGCAGCCCTTGTTACCTCTACACCAGCCATATGATAGATAAATAGCTTTGGTTTTTACATATTGAAAGCAACATGGAAATTAAAAAAATTCTTTAACTTTGGTTATTTTCTTGAAAAAAAGCACTTATTTTGTTATACCTTTTGTGAAAGTATTTAATATTTGAACTTCATTCTTCACACATCACACATTTCACGTCAACATTTTATCAATTTTTACTATAACATGAAAAAAGTTTGTTTTAGTTGTGTTCAACATTTCTTGCCTCACATTTCCTATCATCCTACAAAGATCACTGTAGAAATTGAACACACATGAAATTTATGTATTCCAAATAACAATATATTATTTACCCTATACAACTTTAGGCACCTCACACCCAGATAAAGACACTTGAGCTGAAAGAACTTCAGCTGCATTGGTGAGGAGAGCGATAGCAGGGTACTTGCTGACTGTGCTAATTCATACATTTGCAAAACAAAGACAAAAATGGAGAGGTGCAAATGAATTTAAGGTGGTCCTGCATTATGACTTTTTTCAAAGGCTTCAGGGATTCTAGTGTTAAGCCAGGGCACCTCTTGCACTTTCCCTTCTATGCACATAGCAGTGACTGTAACAGACAGATTGTGCAGAGGTGTACAGATCTAGTCATTTTTAAAGCATAGCATGCCAGAATGAATGATACACAATAAAAGAACATTATTTAAAATTTCCATACAGATTTAAAATGGCACTGATTTTGTTCTTTTCTCGTTTTTATGATACACTTTCAGTTCATGTGAAGTCAAAATCACTTAAGTTGAGGTTTAACTGTACAGAAGAGTGTCTCAAAATCATTTGAGCCCATCTGAGCAGCAATCAATAATATGTAGATTAAACTGGTACTTCATACGCAGTGATGTCAAATCTCTTAATGCTTCATATTGCTGAAGCAACAATCTTGACAGGGTATATAAAGTACACCCCCAAAATTCGAGGGGTTTACGTTCCAAGAGCACCCGCGGATTGTGAAAAACTGGGAATTTTGTTTGTTGTAAAAAAAAAAAATGCCTATTTTCATAGTTTAAATCTTAAATATGCCCTCACAACACTAATTTCAAACTCAGCTTAATACATTACCTAAAAATAAAGAATGTAAAGGTAAACCTGTATACTGTACTGCTATGTCTCCTGCAGTGCTAGAATGTAAAATACCGATGTTATCGCTATATGTACTGTAATTCATGGAAGCGTGTTTTCATTGTTAGAAGCCTTAGATGGTGCAGCTCGTTTCGGTGGCATCTTGGGGCTTTATCCCTGCCAACTACTTGGGGGTTAATGCGTCCCTGGACGCAAAATACTTTTTTGCTGCACTTTAAGTAAACATCACAATTCACAAAGAAAAATTGAAATTTTAATAGAACACATTTTTTTCATGCAAAGAGCATCACAATTACTGCAACACTGACAGTATCAAATCTTGCTTCTTCTTGTCCCACTGTGAATGAAACGGAGAGCGCCTTAACAATAGAATCTCTTAAGTCTACGAAAAAAGTTGTAATGCCGGGCCATCTTAAATTCCTTTGCACCTCATCAGCATCACTGTATTGCAAATGTGTCAGTTAGCATAGGCAGCAAGTAGCCTGCTATCCCATCCCCCACCGATGCAGCTGCTGCTAAGATTCACACTGTTGAGAAGACAGTGATTTATTTATTTTTATGGTGGAGATTCCTGGGATGCACCCAGCCTTGATCCAACCCGCGTGCACTCACAAACAGAGACAAAAACAAAGCAAACCAGCAATCAAACAGCAAATAAAGAATGTAATGAAAACACAGATACCACCCCTGTTCCCCTTACGGCGATTACACATTAAAAACAACAAAGCACAAATAAAACACACACAGTAAACCATGAAAAAGTTCATGAAAAACGGTAACGGATAAAATGTAATTATGAAAATAGATAGTCCAGAGATCCGTACGTCGAATGGTAATGTACAGATAGTCCTACCGGTAGTTCCTGAAATGGTGAAGACGGATGGACGGGTACAGGAGTGCTCCTTTCTGTGCAGGATGGCCAAGAATCCACTTACAGTCCTCATGTACACAGGCAGACAATCCAGACGCACGAAACGATCCAGGACAAAATTAATTAAGTACAGGTAACCCAACAGAAGGCAGACAGACAGGAACTTGAAAAACAAATTACAAAAACTTTTTTTTTTTGCTTTTGGTCATCGGCCCCCTTTTTAAAAGCCGCACTGACATCCTTTGATATCAACAGCCCCAGCACCCTCAGAAGAAGACCAATCAGAGCCACTGCAGGGACTGTTGGGAGTTGCAGTTTCAAATTCTATTGGCTACTTTTACCACCCCAAGGCGCGGTTTTCTCTACAGTTGCTTTCTGTTCTCTCTACAGTACAGTATTGCCACGAAAAAAGCCATAAAAATTGCGGAGGATGTTTGTGGTTTCCGCTAACAATTATTAGTTAGGTTCTAAGGAAAAATCTGTGAACTCTGAACCGCGACTTTGTGGTTATACCAAAGGAGAAAATGTTTACAAACCACAGATACCAAACATTTCAACATTTTCATTTCAACCTTTTCCAAATGCCAAGTTCCACACCAGTTTATCTGCATCAATTTGTTTCCCCATTCAAAAAAATGTTTTTGATACAGATTGCCTTTTTTTTGACAATATCTGTTTTACCAGGTAATGAACAGTACCATCGCTGATACACATATATCCACAAAAGACCTTTTATTACTACTATTATTTTTAGCTTTAATTGTTACCTCATGCATATATGGATCCACAAGAATTTCAAATGGCCCAACAGCAAGGGATATATTAGGAGCTGCAGTTGGTATGGTGAGAAGGTAATGAAACGTCTTCTTTCTCATGTCATGAGTATATATTGTCTCCAAAAGATCTCCACAGGATACTGCTACCATTGCAGCATCAACAGTGAACTCCAACTTCCATGTGCAAAGTTCAGAATAAGAGTCCACACATGGAAACCAAAACCTAAAATAAAATAATCATCTCACTTAATGAGGCATTATGCTTTGAAGTATCTAATATTATAATATAAAAGGAAGTAAATACTGTATATGAACAACTATGTATTTGATTCAGTTAATACACTTTTACTGAAAATGCAGATATAGAAAAAACCTTTATAAAAGTTGTTTGGAAAGTCATATACACTACAGCAGGGGTTCTCAAACTCGGTCCTGGGGGACCCCTAGGCCTGCAGGTCTTTGTTCCAACCAGATTCCTAATTAGTGACAACACCTGATAGCACGGATCTCATTTAATTAGCTGGTATTATTTATCTTTTATTCTATATTCAGAAAAACAAAGCAGAATGATTTTTACATTTATAAGAAACTTAGAAATATTTATATTTTTGCTATGGATTTAAATGCTTAACTCTTTATTTTATTATTATATTTCGCCCTTTCTCTATGCAGTTTGCTCCCTTCATTGAATCTTAATAATGACAATTAAAAACAAGCAGAGAAGAAACCCAAGCAAACAACACTCAATCGTGAAAGGCAGCAACTACTTTAGCGTTAGCCCCACAAAGTAGTAAATAACAGATTGATAAAACAATTAGAACACCTAGAAAAGTAGAATGACAATCAAGATGAAAATACTATTAAAAAGAAAAAAATACATATAACTACTAGTAAATTTTAATACTTTTTTTTTTTTTTTTACTAAACTTAGTTTTCTATTTTGTATATTGTTCCCCAAACAGTGAATCTGGGAAACAGTTCACATAATTAGCCCAGGAGTCCAATTAAAAACAGAGGCTGGTTGGAACAAAAACCTGCAGCCACAGGGGTCCCCCAGGACTGAGTTTGAGAATCCCTGCGCTACAGCATAATGGCTCTACAACATTCCTTGTACTGATCATAGTAGGTCTAGCCATTAAACTTTTTTTTCAGATGCTAAACCAAAGACGCTAATTTTAAGAAAAAATATAACGTATACAATTTATTGACAACACAAGAAGGTATCCATAACTATTAAAGCACAAAATACAATAAAATAAATGACAAAATCTAGACTACTTATTTTTCTGTAATTTATCAAAATCTTTTATGTTCCTTTTCCACAGAAGTCTTCTTTAAAAAAATCCTGCTTTATTCGAATTTCCTAATCTAAATGGTATTCGTTTTATTAATAAACTCTTCAGTACTCGTGGTTGCTCTAACAGCTCAAGGTTAAAGAATATCACATAGACTTTGAACACTAGGTTTCAGCATCAAAAAGAGAAATCTAGTCTTCTTAAGTTAGACCTTGTTCTCATATGTGGAAATAAAGAACATAATAGGCATAAATATTGTTGGAGGAGCATCATTTAGCTTATTTTTGCAATACTTCAGTTATATCAAAACAACTTTGACTGAATTGTGTTTTAAATAACTATATCAACCATGTGCTAAAACAGTCTAACTAAACTCAAAATTGTATATCACAAAAATGTTTCTTGATTTAGACTGTCCAAAACACATCAGGGTGAAGATCCTAATTGACAGCAATGTAATCAGATACATGCTTCATTGGGTCAGATGTTTTGGGAATGTCATATGCTCAAAACGTATTCAAATAAAGTTTTGCTGATTCATCTATAATTGGAATAAAAAAAAAACAATCAGCTGATGACAGTATTTAAGGTAATACTCGACAGTGCACTACTGCTTAATGAACTACAGTATCAATGGTGATAAATTACACAATACTTGTTAAAAAGGAAATAAAGTCAGTAAACTTAGCGGAAAAAACACTGTGGATGGTGAAAATAAAATACCTTTCCTGAAAAAAATGAAGTTACCTTATGTTCATCCGAAGATTATCTGTTTGTCTTAAACAATTAATTGCATTATTTTTTTCAATCAATATATGTATAATCGATATTTTTCTGTCTTCAGAAAGTGAAAGTATACTATTAAATTATGGAGAATTTTATAAATTGAGAAAATAAGCCACTGTGCATTTCTGAATATAATCAAAAGCTCATTAAAATTAATTAAATTCAGTCACATCTAATTCTGTGTTCATTATAAAAATAAGTTTTTAACTAAAACATCTGTTTCAATAAATTATGAATACGAGGTGTGGCAGAAAAGTAATGAGACTGATTTTTTATTTACCAAAGTTTTTATTTTTTTCAAATATCAATGTTATCCCCTTCAAAGTAGTTCCCTTGGGCAGCTACACACCGATGGAGACGTTGTTTCCACTGTTGGTACCAGCGCTGGAAGTCTTCAACCGGTATGGTCTTCAGCATGTCCGTTACACTCTTTTGGATGTTTTCTAAACTCCCGAAATGACGTCCTTTGAGGACATTTTTCAGTTTAGGGAAAAGGAAAAAGTCACACGGACTGAGGTCAGGTGAATAAGGGGGCTGGGGAACCACAGGAATGTCTTTTGAGGTCAAAAATTCTGTTATGGAGGGGGCAGTTTTTCGGCACCATTTTGGCACAGACCTTTCGCATGTGCAAATGTTCAGTCAAAATTTGATGAACGGTAAATCTGTTCAAATTTAATTGTTCACTCAACATTCTCAATGTTAAACGACGGTCTGATCTCACAAGAGAGTGTTCACACGTTCGATGTTTTCATTGGTTTTCAAAGTTGAAGTCCTCCCTGAACGGTGTTCATCTTCAACGTGTTTTCTGCCTTCCAAAAATGATTTGTGCAGCGAAAAACTTGAGCTCGGGATAAAGAATGTTCCCCATAGGCCTGTTTTAACTTTTCAAACGTCACACTTGCCGTTCAATGGCACAACGTTGCTCCAAATTCTGCTGTTCCATTTTGCATGACGCACAACCAAAAACACAACTTCGCTAATAGCAGTCACAAAAATCATGTAGTTAACAGAAGGAGTTGAAACTCGCACTGAGCTATGGGAGGGTACTGATACACGTGCCCTATCAAGGACAACAGCGCAGCGTTGCCAGATCGCTTGCAGTGTTGCCAGTCTCATTACTTTTCTGCCACACCTCGTATATGCATGATGATTTAACATATTAAAATTATGCTTACATTGTTTCTGTGGGCAAAACAACTAAATAAGTTGTTTTTTTAATTTATACGCAGGAGCAGTTTCACTTTTAAAGAATGTCACTTAATTAGCTTAAAAACATTTTTTATTAGTGGTTATAATTTACTGAAAAAATCATGAGCATTGATCTTTGTAATGTTTATGTTATCTTCTTCAGCTAAATTATCACTGCAGTTTAAAATGTGTAGTACAGTTTAAAATCAAAGTATGAAGTAAATCAAGTGTTCTGCCAGTAGCAAGAACTGCATTTGTGCAAGATCTGTAGTGAATCTTTAAAAACTGTGAAAGAATATCTATCCCCCTGAAGCTTAAACTAAAATTAACCCAACTGTTTTTTCAAAATAGTAGCAACATGTTGCAAGCAATCACTTCTTAATATACGCAGCATTCATAACTCACTTCCATCAACAGTACAACAACCCTACTTGTAAAGGAGGTTTTTGAAAAAATTACCACACCACTCAAATGTTATATTTCTTTATGTGAGAAAGACTGCAAAGATTTATCATTTAAAATAATTTACTGTCAAGTGCTGTGAAGTCCCTTTTCCCATGAGAGGCTGCTGACAACAGATAAGTGTTAAATCATCAGTTTTAACGCATGTTTCTAGGAAGCACAGTGACTGGTGAGTAAATGCTGTCTCTGAAGCATACTAAACTGTCAATCTGTCAGGAGGTCCCCCAGAATGTGGCACTTCTAAATCATGAATACATCCTGCTGAGACATTCACAGAAAATGACTTGGAAATACCCACCATTTCAATGAGTTGTATTTTAGAAATGTCTGTCTCTTTTGCACAAAACTTTTACCATTCTGCACTTTTCAGATTTTAGTGGAAGAAATGAAGAACATGCATGAATTGGGCCAGACATACAGTATGTAAGAAAAAACTGGAGCTGTTTGTTAAAATATCATTAATAGATAAAGACATGGTCAAAATCTGTAATACAGTAACAAGAGTGTGATCATGTATTTCAGTTTCAATGAGGATTAATTTATTTAAAAGTCAGTTTCATTATGTACAGCCTATAATAATACATCATGCCAGAGTTGAAAACAGATAAGAGATGTTTGCATTATAAAATTATTAATCAAACTATGAAAACTTCATTGTAAAGTTAAGAACTGAGGCAGGAATACATGCCATCTAGGCATGCCGAATAAGTAAATAATGTGTTCTGTCGCTTAAGTGATGGTCAGAAATATAAATGTAACGATTTATTTTTTTCTGTAGTCTCAATCAGGTCATTTGTATTATATTTGCTACTTGATGATTCTTAGATATGTACAACATTAATACACTCAAAATGTTCCAGAAAAGCCAGCTGTATAAAAATAGGTATGTGTAATGCCATCTGCTGGAATATCTGCAATACATGAAAAAGACAGCTTTTAAATGCTATTGTAAAATTGTTGTCTTGAGGTGAAGACGCAGACAAATGTTTTGGGGAAATCTTTGCCCCATTTAAAAAAAAAACAAGTGAAAAAATATTTAGATTGTTACCAATATTTCAAGATGAAGTTTAATTGGCTCGAAACAACTTATAAATACTTATTATTTTATACTAGAATTTATAGTAAAATAGTTTTGAAAATGTGTGTTTCTAATATGATACTGCAGGTATAAAGGGTATAGCCCCAAACCGTTTTTATATTGCATCTCATAATCCAAAATGCATTATATATTTACAACAATGAAAAACTAAATTTTTGATTATTAAATTATAGATTGAAATGCCATTTTATGATATATTTACAGATGAACTTGGAACAGTTGCAGTGGTTCACTTGCTAATAATTGTCGCATCACTTTTTAATAAAACAATGACATGTACTTTTTAAATCTGTTTGTTTCATTGACCAATTCAAAGAACAAATTCAGAATATACAATAATGTGATTTTGGTGGGTAATTTAAGTGGCAAAAAAGTACAGCATTGAAGATGCCTGGCACATGCAGTTAGGGCAAAATAAGGATGATGATAATAAGGAATGGACTCTTAATGCAATGTTTCAGGGAAACTGAACTAGTAGTGTTGAGGAAAAAATGCAAGATGAAAGTGTAGACCAGATGAGCACAGGAGCAGAGGGCCCAAAAACACCATCAGCAAAGGGCAAAGTGAAAAGGAAAGTACAGATGAAAAGTGGAATTAGATCCCCCCAGGCATTGAGTTTTATGAATGTTTTGATCAAACCTCTGAAAAAAGGTCACACACCATACATTTATTTCATGTATTTTGTTACTGATGAAATGATGCATGAAATTGTAAAACAAACTTGTACAGTGTACAGAAACAGGCAAAATCAGTACAGATAACTGTCAAATAAAATTAGCAATTTATTGAGCAATTCTTGGCATGTACCTGCATATAGGTTTAGTACAGATAACCAGTGTAAATGGCTATTGGGAGATAAGCGTGCTACAATTAGTAATGCAATGTCTTGAGATTGAATACTAAAGCTGCTGCCACTGATTCAACCTCAGTGTGTCTGATGATACAAAGAAAGATAAAATATGGAACCTCAGACTATGGTTACAAAAACTAACATACATTTCATTCCATACCACCAAAAAAATTAAATTCGGTGCCATGTACAAATCTCATCTGTGTGTCTACATGCCAGCAAAATCTCACAAATGGGGATTGAAGAGGTGGGCAAGTGCTGGAGAAAGTCACTTTCTTTATTTATTGATTGTTGTTAATGTAAACAACACACAGATATAGAGAAATCAGATGTTGGTGTTACTGGATACATTGTCCTAAAAACAAAATCAACTCTTCCAAGCAGGAAAAAAAAAATCACAAAGATTTTGCAGAGAATTATTTTACATCACACCTGAAAGAAAATAGGAATCTACTTCATCAGCACAATCTGAATGAACAGGGTAAAAGACTTCCGTATGACTGATGAAAAAGATTTGAAAAAATGGGAAGAGGATCACTGGATTTTACAGTTAACCAGGAAAATATCATTGTAAGAGGGTGTGAAAACAAAGTCATGAAACCTGCTCTCATCTTTTGTTGGTATTAAATCAAAGGGGGAAGTAGAATGGTAGGACTGAAAATCCAAAACATACATAATGGTTCCCAGAGCAGCCACTGTTGACAAGTACAATAAATTCATGGGAGGTTTTGATCTCCTTAACTTCCTGCCTGCACTTTACAAATTCAGCTTCAAATCCCGGAGATGGTGCATGTACACCTACACTCTATTACAGTGGCAGATACCATTGTATGGAACCTCTACAGAAGACACCAGAAGATGCTGGAGTCCTTGAAGAAACCCAGGGCTCTGTGCAGGTTTCGGGCGTATGTTGGTACTCTCACAAGTGCAGAAAAGGGCAAGATCAAGTGTGGCAGATCACTATCCTCTACAGAGCTAGAAGCAAAACCACCCTGAAAATGTCAATTTCTAGTGTACCTCCTAAAGTGAGAAAGGATGTCATTGGTCATTTCCCAACATGGGAAACCCAACAGAAATGGAAGGAATGTAAAAGAAAACACTTTTCAAATGTATACTGTGGGAAAAACAAAGTACATCTATGCTTAAACATTGATTGAAACTATTTTTTCCTATCACAATATAAAGGTTCTAAAATTGTTGCCGTTGGGGGGGGTTTTAGGGGGGAACAAGCCATTTGAAATGATCCAAATGCTGTCCAAAATGGATGCTTTTGTTAAAAAATTGTGATCATTAATTTGCCATAAATGCCCTGTGAATCAAAAATGATGCAAAAAATGGATGCCAGTTTACACATCGACTCTTTTCTATTTTCTCTCTCTTACTGTGTTTCTGTTTAATTAGTCTCAGATAGGCTGGGGTAGGTGTTTTGTGTTTGTTTTCATATAACCCAAAAATCAGTTATTGTTGTTTTTCTTTTGCTGTATTCCTTTTTCATTTTATCAATAAAAAATTGATAACAAAAACATATCTGCAAACTGTATTTCTCAATTTTACTTTTTATTTTAAAAAACACTTTTCTAGATTAAAAAAAAAAAAAATTAATGTTACTATTTCATATATATCAGGCTTTGCAGAATAAGGATATATTTGGCATTATTTCTTCACAATCATGGCATATATTAATTTACCACTTGAAATTGTGTTCCAAAATGAGGCTTTTACTTTTTTAAAGACTTAATAGTGACAAAGAATTCAATTTAAAAAAATATGCTTCATCTTTATGAGGTATCCTTGTGATAATAAAAGTTAACAAAAATCAATTACATTCTCACAGATTCCTGGCACTATTCTCTCAAGGTAAGGAGAAGGTCTTGCTCATTGGTCTGCTTCCGGAATGGATACATGGCAACCCAATGGTGAACAATATCTTCATATTACATTCTGTGCTGTTATTTTACATATCTAATAGAGCAAAACTAGCTTCGAAACAAATTGATTCCCATCCATGAGAAAGAGAGCGAGGTCAGTAGAATAAAACTTTAAGTTAGTTAAAATGAGTCAATAGATAAATAAATGAATAAAAATAAATACAGTGATCCCTCGCTATATCATGCTTCGACTTTCACGGCTTCACTCTATCATGATTTTTTCTCATACACGCTTACGTCACTACGCATGCGCTTTCTGAGAACTTTTATCTAGTCCCCACGATGGCCCCTAAACGTGTTGCTTTTTCTAAGCCTTCTGACAATAAAACTAGGCGCCGAAGGAAGATGCTTACTATCCAGGAGAAGGTGAAACTCTTGGATATGATCAAAGATGGCAATACCCTACAAAAGCCTCCTCACGCATATGAAAAGACAGCGCCAGCAACTGCCTATCAAGATGCTCTTCAGCCGCGCACAAGACACCAACTGCCTACTCCTAGTACTCCTTCAGCGGAAGAAGACAACGACGCACCTTCTGAAGATACTGCACCACCTGAAGACTCTCCTACTGAGGTCGTGCCTTCATAGGTTAGTGGTTGTGTGTAAGAACTGTGTGTGTGTAATTAAATGTACAGTACAAAAATCTACTATAAAAGCCGTCGGGATTGTCCTTCCGTCCAGTGAGTGCAAAGCGTAGTGGTATTCCGCTTATCACAGACTTACTACTTGCGGCTTGCCGTACGAAGCGACGCGATGTGAGCAGAGTGCTGGTGCTGTCATCATTCCCTTGCTTTTGTGCACGATGCGCTGGGAAAATAGACAAAATTATGTCTCTGGAAATAATTCATGTTGATGGAGTACAAATGCTTCACCGCGTAGTAAATATCAGGGGAGATGGTGCTTGCTTATTCTCATCTATAGCTTATTTAGTGCATGAAACTCCATCTTTAACGGTACAGATTCGGGCTGACATTGTACGACTTTGGACAGACACTCGAGGGGATAAAACAACTTTGGTTTTCGGGAGATGTTATGAATGGGCACTTTGATGTTCTCATTCCCTACACTTACATGCCTGATGTTCACATGGATCACACACAAATTGAGGCTAAAAGTCGGTCGCCTTAAAAGATGGGTTAGCCTAGTAATAATATTATATTTGTAACGTCTAATATGTCTTATTTTCTCTTATTTTGTCTAATATATTGGATAATACGAGTGTAATGGTGACTAAAGAGTGTTATTTCATGTCTAGAGGGCTTTAATAATGTTAAAAAACGTATTTAGAAGGTCGTAAACAGGTTTTCTATACTGCGAAAATATTCGATTTATAAATAAAGAATCCTACTTGGTGAAAATTCATTTATCACGGTAGAGTCTGGAACGGATTAACCGTGATAAACGAGGGTTCACTGTACATTGAAAAATGAGGGATGAGAATCCACATCCTCAATTTAAATACTTATTCTAAAATGGTATTGATCAGATCTTGCCAAATTTTGAAAAAAGATTTCTACAGCCCTCCAAGTGAGAATTTAACTTTATCCAATTTTAGATAATACTGTACAGTATATAACATCAGTTATCCACTGACTTAAAAGCTATATATATAGTTATACAAGATAAGTCTACGTGCCAAAAGTGAAGTAAAGGTAATTACAGATTGTTTGTCCTTCTCCACTTTAAACCCAACTGGAAGCATACCTAAAATAGCTGCTAGTGGATTAAGAGGGATTGTGACACAAAAGTTGACTGAAAAGCAATTAAATATTTTTCTCCAAAATTATGTTAATTTGCTACATGCCCAAAATATATGGCCCAATGAGGCTGGAACTTGCAACATTTGAAGGTTGGATGTTGCCCTGGAAATATTTAACGAGACAGATGCGCTTCATATAAATTTTAAGTTGAATAATTGTATGCTTTGCTTATATGTAGCTAGAGTGAATTTGCTGTATTGCTACCTTCCATACCTTTGGATCGGAAGGTGGATTCAAATTGGTGGAGGTGGATCTGAGGTGGATTCAAATTGTTCTATTATGGCATGGATAGGTGGAGAAATGGGGTAGGAGTCAATCTGAAGGAACAGTATGTCAAGAGTGTTTTGGAGGTAAAAAGAGTGTCAGGCAGAGTAATAATTATGAAGGAGGAAATTGGAGGTGTGATGATGAATGTTGTTAGTGCATATGCCCCGCAAGTTGGTTGTGCAATGGGTGAGAAAGACGATTTTTGGAGTGAGTTGGATGAAGTGATGAACATAGTAACCAAGGGACAGAAAGTGGTGATTGGAGCCGATTTCAATAGGCATGTTGGTGAAAGAAACAGTGGAGATGAGGAGATGATGGGTAGGTATGGTGTCAAGGAGAGGAATGAAGGAGGTCAGAGGATAGTGGAGTTTGCCAAAAGGATGGACATGGCTGTGGTGAATACGTATTTTAAGAAGAGGAAGGAACATAGGTATATGTACAAGAGTGGAGGAAGATGCACACAGGTAGACTACATCCTATGCAGAAGAGCTGATCTGAAGGAGATTGAAGACTGCAAAGTGGTGACAGGGGAAAGTGTAGTTAAGCAGCATAGGATGGTGGTCTGTAGGATGATGCTATAGATCAAGAAGAGGAAGAGAATGAAGGCAGAGCCAAGAATCGAATGGTGGAAGTTGAAAAAGGAAGACTGCAAGGTTGAGTTTAGGGAGGAGGTGAGACAGGCACTGGATGTCAGTGAAGAGTTACTAGACAGCTGGGAAACTACAGCAGATGTAGTAAGGGTGACAGCAAGAAGGGTGCTTGGTGTGACATCTGGAAAGAGGAAGGAGGAAACCTGGTGGTGGAATGAGGAAATACAGGAGAGTATACAGAGGAACAGGATGGCAAAGAAGAAGTGGGACAGTCAGAGAGATTCAGAAAGTAGACAAGAGTACAAGGAGATAATGCGCAAGGTGAAGAGAGAGGTGGCAAAGGCTAAAGAAAAGGTGTATGATGAGTTGTATGGGAGGTTGGACACTAAAGAGAGAGAAAAGGACCTGTCCCGAATGGCTAAACAGAGGGACCAAGCTGGGAAAGATGTGCAGCAGGTTAGGCTGATAAAGGTTTGTTGTGTCACATGACCCTCTTCCTATTGAAAAAACAAAAGTTGGATCCAAAATGGCCGACTTCCAAATGGCCACCATGGTCACCACCCATCTTGAAAAGTTTCTCCCCTCACATATACTAATGTGCCACAAACAGGAAGTTAATATCACCAACCATTCCCATTTTATTAAGGTGTATCCATATAAATGGCCCACCCTGTAGAGTTGACAAAGGTGGATGAGTTTAAATACTTGGGATCAACAGTACAGAGTAATGGGGATTGTGGAAGAGAGGTGAAAAAGAGAGTGCAGGTAGGGTGGAATGGGTGGAGAAGAGTGTCAGGATTGATTTGTGACAGATGGGTATCAGAAAGAATGAAAGGGAAGGTCTACAGGACGGTAGTGAGACCAGATATGTTATATGAGTTGGAGACAGTGGCACTGACCAGAAAGCAGAAGACAGAGCTGGAGGTGGCTGTAATAAGAATATAAGTTTAATGTCACTGTGCTCTGTACAAAAATCCACTCAAATGTACAGGCCAGGCCAAAGTTAGCACACAAGGGCTCTCAGCATTTAGAACTGCTAGGCAAGCATTTAAGAGAGAAGGGGACAACTACGAAAATGGGAATTGTACTATTTCTGAATGTTAAAGATGAAATTGAATCCTCTCCTTCCCTTGTTTGGAACCTAAGTAAAGGACTGCACGTGGAGAAACCAGTATAAAAGACTTGGACAGCAGCCAAAAACCTCGAAGCCAACAGATGGGTGATATCGTCATCCGTCCTGAAAACCCTTCCAGCACAGCAACGAAAAATGGCAGACTGTATACATTGAGACCCACCTTGATAAAGTCTTGCCATGGCTTCCTTTCGTCTGTAAGGCAGCAATAATTGTCATTAAAGAAAGCCACGTTATTTTCTCTTATGTGATTTTTACCACCGTATTACTATGGGAGGGAAAATCGCCTTGTAATTTTATATCTATATAGTTTTTCGGTTACTTAACACGCCGCAATTACAAAAGAACTTATTCCAACTAGGGAGCTCAGTGGCAGAGTTAAAGAAACTAAGATTTGCATTGGGTGTGACGAGGATGGATAGGATTAGAAATGAGTACATTACAGGGTCTGCACAAGTTGGACGGTTGGGAGACAAAGTCAAAGAAGCAAGATTGCGTTGGTTTAGACATGTGCAGAGGAGAGATGGTGGGTATATTGGGAGAAGGATGCTAAGGATAGAGATGCCAGGGAAGAGGAAAGGAGGAAGGCCTAAGCAAAGGTTTATGGATGTAGTGAGAGAGGACATTCAGGTGATGGGTGTAACAGAACAAGATGCAGAGGGCAGAAAGATATGGAAGAAGATGATCCGCTGTGGCAACCCGTAACGGGAGCAGCCAAATGAAGAAGAAACTTTTTAGGTACTAAAGTTTTCAGTTTTCTATAATCTCTTTAGACTTCTTATATCTTCAATATTACTTGCATTTATATTTTATACATTTTCTACTATTAAAGAAAGAAAAATTTAAATTTAAATTACAGAAATATCAATGTAATGATTAAATTATAATTTTATAATCTACAGATTGCAAATATACAATACATTCATTAACTACGAATGTTTTATTTCTATATATGTCATCTTAACCAATTACACAGAATAAAAAAATGCTACAAATTTACAAATGTAAAAATATGTATGAATTTGATGGATCTGTTACCTTGTTGAATTCTGGTATCCACATGAAAATACATGAGCTCCTCGCTCTGCTATGCTGCCTTCTACATCTGGTACAACAAAATGAAGCCCTCCTTTTGGCTGATCAAGGGAAAACTCAATGTAAACTTTTAGTACTTTCAGCTCTAGAAAATTAAAATAGATAAATAAAAGTTTGTCAGGAAAGAACAGTTACCAATCATTTAATCTTATTTATTTCTTATCCTAGTATTTCTAAAAATAATTAGAAAGCTACAGGAAAGTTTCCCTGCAGTCACATGCCTTAATGACAAAAAGCAATTTTCTTTAAAGATCAGACAATTTGTATTATTTTCACCGGGAACTAGAAAATATAGGTAATAATTAGGAAAGGCCTCAATTTCACCCCAAAATAAAAAACCTGCAAGACTTTAAGGGTTTGTGGGGTGATTACAGCATAGGTTTTTATAAAGAATTCCATGATCATTATCTTACTATGTGCATGTACTAAATTTACTTTCCAACATGTACTATTCTGCAACTAAAAAGTAAATACTACTTAGAACAAATCCTAAACAATTATTTTAACAATGCCACACAAACTATACTACAGAAATATTATTAATGATATTTTCATTCACACAGGGTCTTTAATGCTTTAATGTTTTTGTAACAATTTTAAAATCAGTTATGTCAGCAAGTTACTTTGTCAGGATTGTGTCATTTAAGCTTGTGAAACATCATCAGTATATGATGGAGACATTATCTGATTAATAGCACTTACTGAAAAGTAATATTAAATGGAAAAGTAATTTTTAAATTTAATCTGTCACAAATTATTAATCCTTTACTTTCCCCGAAACAAATACAAACACAATCATTTTTCCTAAATTTAAGGCTACCTTTGTGAAATCACATGACTAACACATATTTAAGAAATGATGTAGTCTTTGAGATGTTTCTCAATACTGGCTCAATTTTATTCATTTTTCTGAGTATCAAACAAGTGCTAGACTCCATTACATGTAGCAGTGCTGTTTCGGGGGGGCATCGAGAGCTTTAGCCCCCGTTTCCTGACATCCTCAAAACCTTCTTTGAAAGCCCAGCAAGTCTTCCTCCCATTCTGTGTTCCAAATAATTGCAAACAGCCTGAGAACTTTAAAGAGGACACCCACATGTCTTTGACTGCGCAAAAAACACAATGGAGAATCCCCCCAGCATCCCAACAAAAAAACTGACAGCAATAAAACAGCAAAAAGGGAAACTCATTGACTGCATGCAACTTCCAACTGGACAAAACCCCTAAACTGCAACACACTCAGACAGTGCAAAACCTCCTTAGGAAAATTACATTCTCCCATTTTTCATCTAACACATATATGAAAGAGGTGGTATTATCAGATTGGGAAGGTGTGTCACAAAAATGTTATAGCTAGTGAACACCCTGGCTATTGGCATAAAATTTAAACAGATACCAAATATAAAATGCAGAAAGATAAAAATTGTAAGATGGCTTAAAAATAATTAGGTTGACAAAATTCTATGAAAAATTTTCTGAAAAATATTTTTTTGCAGGTAAGTATAAATATTTTCAACACAGCACAGCAGTAACACCAGTTTCTATGTAATGTAAATACACATTAACATGCAAAGTCTGTTAAATAACATTTCCCGTGTTGCTTAATAACATTAAAATCAACTCAATCATCATCTTGTCAAACCACTCATACACTCACTACATACAGTGCATCCGGAAAGTATTTACAGCGCATCACTTTTTCCACATTTTGTTATGTTACAGCCTTATTCCAAAATGGATTAAATTCATTTTTTTCCTTGGAATTCTACACACACCACCTCATAATGACAATGTGAAAAATGTTTATTTGTTCTGTGTAGAATTTTGAGGAACAAAATGAATTTAATCCATTTTGGAAATGGGGTACACAAAGAGGTGATTTGCCCTGGGAATGTTTTACATCTATTCCGTATGCCTACTTCTTAGATGGCGATATACTGGATCTGCGTTGCTGGCCTAAGCATGGCGATTCCTGGGACGACGGCAAGGCGAGCTTGAGCGAGAGTGACTTTGACCTGGGCCCGCTGCTCACTGAGAGACAACGGCTGGAGGAGGAGCATCTGGAATCTCAACGCGACGGCGTCATTCCGATGGAGGAGGGGGCACGAAGTAGGTGGGGGTTCGGTGTGTGCCGGAGTCCCGCCGCTAAAGAAGTAGAGGCGGGGGCGGCGAACCTCCTCCCTAATCTCCAAAGACTCCCGATGGGACCTGCTTGCTGAATTGAATTGCTTGCTGATATAACACCTGAGGGAATATTATTAATTATTAAATATATGCTGGCACTGTTAGTTAGGGTCAGATCAGGAAGGGAGAGTGTGAACATGACTGACAGAATAAAAGTAAAAAAGCCAACTTTTACAAATGCCATAAATTTACACCCGATCTGACGCTGTTCGTTTTCAAATAATATTGCATTAGTGCAATGATGTTTTCTGATTGGTACTATTTAGGTCATAAAACAATTTCTTTAAAATGTCGTATATATTTGTCTCTTTCTTTTCTATCCCCAGTGCTGCACTGACATCATGGACCAGAAGACGTGAGCTTATTCAGTGCAACCAGGAGCATGCAAGTGGCCGGTTGCTGTGTGCTACAACATGCTTGACTTGGTGGCGATCAATGCACCTGTACTGTGCAAGACACGCACGGGTCCACTGAGAATAGAAGAGTGTTCTTTGATCACCGTGCAGAGGAACTTCGTTGTCGCTTCTTACAAAAAAAGGCGATGGATAAAGCAAAAGAGGATGCAACATTGACAAGCTTCTGTTCCAAGACCGCTGCTTACTCCAGGAAGGCAGACTCAGGCAGTGTCAGGCGCCCCTTCAATATAATAGTAACCACAGCACAGAGAGAAGTGTGTACATTGCAACAGGTACACATGTCGTATACAGTGGTGTGAAAAACTATTTGCCCCCTTCCTGATTTCTTATTCTTTTGCATGTTTGTCACACAAAATGTTTCTGATCATCAAACACATTTAACCATTAGTCAAATATAACACAAGTAAACACAAAATGCAGTTTTTAAATGATGGTTTTTAATATTTAGGGAGAAAAAAAATCCAAACATTCATGGCCCTGTGTGAAAAAGTAATTGCCCCCTTGTTAAAAAATAACCGAACTGTGGTGTATCACACCTGAGTTCAATTTCCGTAGCCACCCCCAGCCCTGATTAACAGTGTAGGAAAAACTTTCGGACTTTATTGAAAAGAAACGTCCTGAAAAAGTTGCAACTGGTCATGCAGCAGCACTAATTAGTGACACTTGCCTAACTCACTTCAGAAACATTCTAAAGGGGAGGAAGAAACAAAGCTCCTAGGACAGGTTCCTATTGAAACACCCTGCGAAAGAAAGTGATGAAAGCGTGGCAAAAAAAAGAAAAAAAATAGTGAAGAAGAAAATTAAGTTAAGCAAAAGTGAAGTGAAAGAAAAAACATTACAGTACACTAATCAGCTCCGCCAACATCTGTTTATTTCTTTAGATTCTCTTTTATGTATTAGGTTTTATTTTGTTTGTATACAATATTTGTTCATTATAAATACATTTTTCTTATGTTGAAAACATTTAACAAAAAATTGGGGTGTTTTTTTTGGGGCTGGCACAAATTAATCTCATTTCAATTAATTTCAACTGGGAAAATTGATTTGAGATACGAGCATTTTGACTTACAAGCTCGGTCACGGAATTAAACTCGTATCTCAAGGTACCACTGTACTATGAATTTACAGTGGCTATTACATACACAAAATAAATGTGTATTTTTATTGTATAATATTAACAATAAGAGCAGCTCACTACTCAAAACAGTAAATGTACAAGGGAGCTGGTTTCGAACTCGCAACCTCTAAATTATAAGTCAGCAGTTCTTACCGCTACACCATGAAAGCTGTCGTATTGTCTTTATACCTTTTCTGAAAGTGTTTATTTGATATTTGGACTTCAGCCTTCACACATTATACAGTTCATGTCTACATTTTGTTATTTATTACTAAAACATGAAAAAGTTTCTGTTTTAACAATGTGTTTACATAGATTGCTCTAGACACGGACCACACATCAAATTATTTGCCCTATAAAACTCCAGGTAGCTCACTCCCAGGAAATCAAGGCTGGAACTGGAAGATCTTCTTGCCGTTTCTGTGGTTATGGGGGGAATGGTATAGCAGGCTGCTTGCGCTTATTGACACATTTATAAGACAAAAGAAGGTAGCAGAGAGGTGCGAAGGGATTTAAGGTGGGCCGGGTTTACAAGTTTTTTCATATGCTTTGGTAATTGTCTGTTATACCTGCTTTTTTTATCATTCTTTAATTTAATATTGCTCTTTATCAGTATGCTGCTGCAGTATGTAAATTTTCCCCTTGGGATTAATAGAGTATGTATCTATCTAATTCTAGTGTTAATAAACCTGCCAGGCAGTATTCTATTGCACATAAACCTCTACTGTGCCCCTTCATCCCTTCCACCAGACGAGAAATTTATTTCCACAGCTAAGAAATGTGTATCCCTGTAAGCTGCTTGCAAAATGAACATTGTATAGCTGAAATTGTTCAAAATGTAATCTAAAAGACCGCAGACATTCTTATACTGTATTTTTATTTCATATTTAATATGCCTCTCCATCCACTCCACTGCTGAACTTTTGTCACTGAAATGCTCTTCTGTTTACAAAATAAACAAAGGACTGCTAAAATTGAGGTCAATCTATTTAAAAGAATCTAGGAAATCTTTTATCACTTCTTTCTCCACTGTGCCCTTCTGTCCTATCCATTGGAAGTAACACTTACTGCCCCAGCTGGAGCAGAGCTGTAAAAATGCATACCCCATGTCTGCTGCTTACAAAATGAACTCTGGACAACTAAACAGTCTTCAGAATGTATTTTAAAAGGTTTATGGAAAGTCTTTATTTATTTCATGAATATTGTGGCCTTCTGTCCAATTCCTTGGGGGAAGGTGGGAGTGGGGGTGCACTCATTTCCACAGCTGGAGCAGAGCTGTAGAAAGGTGTGCCCCTTGCCTTCTTTGATTTCTCCTCAAGCTGTAGCAGCTATTGACAGTTGTGTTCTCACAAGCAAGGGGATATCAGACAGCCCATTAAGGAATGGAAAGTTTCTGCAACACACTGGCCCAGAATCACTTGCCCAGCATAAAAATGTGGTGCCTCAGGATAACACACATACCGTAGATGCCGGAATACAAGCCGACTCGGTATATTAGCCAACCCCCTTCTCTACCCACTAAATTACATGTATTTGCCAATGACTGGTATTTAAGTCGACCCCCTTCTCCAAGCAAAATTTTCTAAATTTCCTTAAAAGTGTATCTTTTTTCCTTGTTTGTGCACGATCGGCTCGGCGAACATCCACTACACCCGTCACAACCTTATAGACATCAGTGTCCAGAGCAAGACACCTGTTTCGAGTGTTTTTTATGACATGCACAACATCCCAGACAACATAACGAGACCAGCGGACTCTCCGTGGATTGTTTTCGGGTCTAGGAGACGACACAGACAGAGGAGGGAAAGAAAGCAGAAGCAGGGCCGCAGATCCGGCGTTATGCTAAGGCTAAAAAAACAACCATACAAGCCCTATACAGAACTTTTTTTCTGCACTGAAGGAGCTGCTTTTAATCTCATTGTAGATGTGTATAGTGACAAT
This sequence comes from Polypterus senegalus, assembly GCF_016835505.1. Classification (NCBI taxonomy): domain Eukaryota; kingdom Metazoa; phylum Chordata; class Cladistia; order Polypteriformes; family Polypteridae; genus Polypterus; species Polypterus senegalus. The sequence goes on from NC_053168.1 coordinate 91,726,461, forward strand.
AAAAGGCATTCTATTCTAGAAACAACAATTTCATACTGTACTCACCATTTAATTTGACATCTTTGGGCTGCAGGAAGGGAGGAGGAGGAGAATGAAACAGAAGGTGGTTACTGTTTAGAAGGAGCCTCCTTATGCAAATTTTTTTTTGTAAAATTGTCAAGATGGTGGATTTCGACATGCTGTACATATTAGCGAGATCAGTCACATGAACAGCACTCTCATATTTCCACAAAATTTCCATCTTGTGATCGCTTTCTTTACCTTCCCCTCCTTCCTTAGCAATTATGGGTTTTGCTTACATGGTCTTAATGAATTATATATACTCAGCAAAAAAAGAAACGTCCTCTGACTTTCAACTGTTTTTACTTTCAGTACACTTAATGTGTAAATATTTGTATGAACAGTAAAAGAGTCAACACCATAAGACATAAACTAAAAATGTTTCACAATGTGTCCCTGAATGAAGGGAGGCTCAAAATCAAAAGTACCAGTCAGTATCTGGTGTGGCCACCAGCTGCTTGAAGTACTACAGTGCATCTCCTCCTCATGGACTGGACTAGATTTGTCAGTTCTTGCTGTGAGATGTTACCCCACTCTTCCACCAAGGCACATGCAAGTTCCTGGACATTTCAGGGGGGAATGGCCCTAGCCTTCACCCTGCGATCCAACAGGTCCCAGACATGCTCAATGGGATTGAGATCCGGGCTCTTCCACTGCGAGGATAATCAGCTGTCCTTCCTGTCTCCGGCGTTTCACAGTGCGGACATGGCAATTTATTGCCCTAGCCACATCAGCAGTCCTCATGCCTCCCTGCAGCATGCCTAATGCACGTTCACACAGATGAGCAGGGACCCTGGGCATCTTTCTTTGGGTGTTTTTCACAGTCGGTAGACAAGTCTCTTTAGTGTCCTGCGTTTTTAGAACTGTGACCTTAATTGCCTACTTTCTGTAAGCTGTTAAGGTCTTAACGACCATTCCACAGGTGCATGTTAATTAATTGATTATGGTTAATTGAACATGCATGGAAAACATTGTTTAAACCCTTAACAATGAAGATCTGTAAAGTTATTTGGATTTTTAAAACATTATTGTTGAAATACACAGTCCTGGAAAAAGGAACGTTTCTTTTTTTGAAGAGTATATATAGGCAAATCACTGCAAAGACCGAAATTACATGCACAAACACATGTATCTGGGCTCCGACTGAAGCTACTAACGCTCTCGGTTGTTTGTTCACAATCGCGCAAGCAGATACACGTGACCGCATCCGGGTCGTAACGCAAGATGTTGATCGTAAATCAAAACAAAAATTTTTATTTTAAACTTCCCGATAATTTATTATAAATCTAAAATAATAAAAGGCAAAGCCCCCACTGACTCACTCACTCACTGACTGACTCATTACTAATTCTCCAACTTCCCGTGTGAGTGGAAGGCTGAAATTTGGCAGGCTCATTCCTTACAGCTTCCTTACAAAAGTTGGGGAGGTTTCATTTCAAAATTCTACACGTAAGGGTCATAACTGGAAGCTATTTTTCTCCATATACTGTAATGGAGTTCAGCTTGAAAACTGTGGGGGGCGGAGTTTCGTGTGACATCATCACGTCTCCCACGTAATCACGTGAACTGACTGTCAAAGCAGTACGTAAAAAACAAAGAAGAGCTCCAAAAAGTGCTGAAGAAAACATACATTATATAATTGAGAAGGCAGCAAAACAATAAAAAGCGAGCGAGTGACATATACAACCATATTCCTGAGTGCTGCTACTTCGGAAACAAAGCACAGTGTAAACCTAAAGTTTGAATTAAGTTCATAGACAGGCTGCCACTGGTGTTTGTCATGCCCACGGGTAATGTGGGATACAAGTTTAATGAGAGGACGCAGGATATAAACGAGAGTTTTGATCACTTTGTAACTAAGTTAAAATTGCAGGTGAAGGGCGGTGCTTATGCAAATTCTGTATTTGTGGGGAATTGACAGTTAAGGCGGGTGGGGGGGGTCATGTCATCATCTCCCCTCCTATTCACCTCATTTCGCTCTGAGCTGAGCTCTGCAGCTAATGCAGTCTTACGGAAGCGACTTTGTGACGCTGTCACCAAATACTCACAAAAAATCCACAAGTTAATACACACGCTGTCTCTAGAGTGTCTCCACACTCTGAATCCTCCAGGCACTACTTACGAAAGGTTACATTGACAATCGTTATTTGTAAAATGTTTCCTTTTCATAGCACAAGCACAGCTGAGAAGCTTCGATGCATGTGCTCCATAACGCGTTAAAAAATGCATTTAATCACACTTTGCATTCCAAGCAAAGGGGAACTTCTGCCAATGCATGATTTCCTGGTACACGGATTACATTGATCAGCGCTTCCCAATTCATTTTACCCTCGCACCCCCTTGGTTTGAGATGAAAAAATATGAGGTTAACACAGAAAAACAGATCACCAATTGAAGCTTTATGAATAATCGATACTTTATTCGCCATCAATAATTGTTTTTAGTACAGTCATACTCAGTGTAATCCTCATTCCATTTTATAATTTTTCCGCCACTAGCCATGATTAAATGAACTGTAAAAAAGTAAGAGCGAAGCGAGGGTGACTTATTCAGGCAGGCAGTCGACAGCTCAATAGCTCGAATTTGGATATAAGTAGGTTCAATTTAGTCGCCAGAAATATCTTTGGTAGGAATGGAAGTTGAATTTAGTCTTTAAATTTCTATGGTGAAGAAAAGTTTATGCAATGATGACTAAATTTAACTATATAAAGTCAAAACTTGAATATATAAAGTCATTCCCAAATATATTAAGTCAAAACCTGAGTATATAAAGACAGCGTTGGAATATACAAAGCAAGCGCTGCAATATATAAAGTCAAAACTTGAATATATAAATTCAGCGTTGGAATATACAAAATCAGCGCTGGAATATCCATCCATTTTCCAACCCGTTGAATCCGACCACAGAGTCACGGGGGTCTGCTGGAGCCAATCCCAGCCAACACTGGGAGCAAGGCAGGAACCAATCCTGGGCAGGGCACATGCATCATTTTCAAAACATTAACCAAACAGTGTTTTTTTAATTTATTTTTCTGAATACATTTTTGTTAACTTAGTTCAGTTCAGAGTCGTTTCAATCAATATATTTTGACTTTATATATTCAGGAATGACTTTATATACTCCGATGTTGACGTTATATTATCAGCAATGACTTTATATATTCCGACGCTGATTTTATATATTCAGGTTTTGACTTTATATATTCGGGAATGACTTTATATATTCAAGTTTTGACTTTATATATTTTCCGACAACTTTATATATTCAGAAAATCAATGTATTTGCCTTTTTGGCACCCCATAGTATATATATGTGTGTGTGTGTGTGTGTATATATACACACACAGTATATATATATATATATATATATATATATATATATATATATATATATATATATATATATATATATATATATATACAGTATATATACACACATATATACAGTATATATATATATATATATATATACATATATATATATATATATATATATATATATACACATATATACAGTATATATATATATATATATACACATATATACAGTATATATATATATATATATATACATATATATATATACATATATACAGTATATATATATATATACATATATACATATATATATATATATATACACATATATACAGTATATATATATATATATACATATATACAGTATATATATATATACATATATACAGTATATATATATATACATATATACAGTATATATATATACACATATACAGTATATATATATACACATATATACAGTATATATATATATACACATATATACAGTATATATATACAGATTACGCTATATCGGCGCTTTGACGCAGTATATATATACAGTAATCCTTCTATCTTTGACTTTGGATTTTCAGCGGATATGAAAGCATAACTAAATATATAACGTGGATTTTTCGCTGCTTCGCGGGTTCTGCGGACAATGTGTCTTTTTACTTCCTTGTACATGCTTCCTCAGTTGGTTTGCCCAGTTGATTTCATACAAGGGATGCTATTGGCGGATGACTGAGAAGCTAACCAATCAGAGAACGCAGTTAAGTTCCTGCCTGCTGAATGCAGTGTTAACGAGGAAGTCTCGTCTCACTCATTCAGCATCAAAGTGTTTCGCTGTGTAAAGAGTTGTGCTCTTTTGTGTTTATCTTTGTGCATAGTCAAGCCCTTCATTATGGCTCCAAAACGATCTGCTACTGCTTCAGGGGCCGTACCCAAGTGCAAACGGAAGATGTTAATGATTGCCGAAAAGGTAAACGTTTTGGATTTGTTGAAGGCTACGATTCTTTTTATTTAAAAAGTAGGAAAGGAATATAAGATCTACGGCCGCAATGTCCTTTTAACCAGGGTGCAAAACAAGTTGTTAGTGGATGTAATAAGGCAGTAGTCCGGATGGAATCTGCTTTAGGGATTTGCATTGAAGACTGCCAGAAGAAGAACAACGGCAGTGCTACACAATCGCCTGAAGTGGCTCCTTTAAGTGCTGTAACGCTCTCCTTTGTTGTGCAGTAAAATAAAACTCATTATTATCGGACAAGTCATCGTGTCATTGTTGGTGAGTAACCATAATTAATTTTCTACTTACAGTGCTTAGTACATATACGTGCGTTTAGTGTCACTGTACACACATTTACTGTATACTATTTTTCTTATATTGTACGTATTTATTGCTGGTGGCATGTCTATCGTAATGGCTGTAACATATGTGCTATCGGAGACACTCTATCTTTAAAATAATATTTAGGTTTTACTGTATATAAACAGTGTGTTTATATACATAATTTCAATGAATCTTACCTAATATCTAAGAGAATACAAAGGGATTATGCTGTATAACTCTGGGGAATATTTATAAACAGTGTGGGAGAGTTTATAAGGGCTTAAAATATATAAAATAACCATAGAAACATATGGTTTCTACTTATATTTTCACCTATCGCTGTGGGTCTGGAGCATATATATAGCGTCGATAGGATTACTGTATATATACATATACACAGTATATACATATATACATACATATATATACATATACATATATATACACATATATACACATATATACACATATATATATATATATATATATATATATAAATATATATATATACATATACATATACATATATATATATATATACAGTAATCCCTCCTCGATCGCGGGGGTGCGTTCCAGACCCCAGCGATAGGTGAAAATCATGAAGTAGTAACCATATGTTTGTATGGTTATTTTTATATATTTTAAGCCCTTATAAACTCGCCCACCCTGTTAACATTATTAGAGCCCTCTAGACATGAAATAACACCCGTTAGTCAAACGTTTAAACTGTGCTCCATTACAAGACAGAGATGACAGTTCTTTCTCACAATTGAAAGAAAGCAAATATATCTTATCTTCAAAGGAGCGCCGTCATAAAGAAGCGCCGTCAGGAGCAGAGAATGTCAGAGAGAGCGCTTGCTAAGAAAAGCAAACAATCAAAAAATCAATACGTGCTTTTAAGTATACAGAAGCACCGCGATAAAGCGGCATTTTGTAGAGGAGCGTCCCTGTCCTCTGTGCAAACAGCCCTCTGCTCACACCCCTCCGTCCAGGCAGAGAGAGTGAGAAAGATAGAGAGAAGCAAACAAGCACCGCGCGGGAAGCATATCTTATATCATTGAGGAGTTTTAGTTAATATGTAATATATGCTCTGATTGGGTAGCTTCTAAGCCATCCGCCAATAGCGTCCCTTGTATGAAATCAACTGGGCAATCACACTGAGGAAGCATGTAACCTAAATTAAAAGACCACTTGTCCGCAGAAAGCGGCGAACCAGCGAAAAATCTGTGATATATATTTAGATGTGCTTACATTTAAAATCCGTGATAGAGTGAAGCCGCGAAAGTCGAAGTGCGATACACCGAAGGATTACTGTATACAGTATATATATATATATATATATATATATATATATATATATATATATATATATATCTCAGCAAACAAAGAAACGTCCTCTGACTTTCAACTGTTTTTACTTTCAGTAAACTTAATGTGTAAATATTTGTATGAACAGTAAGAGAGTCAACACCATAAGACATAAACTAAAAATGTTTCACAATGTAACCCTGAATGAAGGGAGGCTCAAAATCAAAAGTACCAATCAGCATCTGGTGTGGCCACCAGCTGCTTGAAGTACTGCAGTGCATCTCCTCCTCATGGACTGGACCAGATTTGTCAGTTCTTGCTGTGAGATGTTACCCTACTCTTCCACCAAGCCACCTGCAAGTTCCTGGGCATTTCTGGTGGGCATGGCCCTAGCCCTCACCCTGCGATCCAACAGGTCCCAGACGTGCTCAATGGGATTGAGATCCGGGCACTTCCACTGCGAGGATGATCAGCTGTCCTTCCTGTCTCCCTGTAGCGCTGTCTTAGGCGTTTAACAGTGCGGACATGGCAATTTATTGCCCTAGCCACATCAGCAGTCCTATATATCTCTATCTCTATATCGAGAGAGAGAGAGAGAGAGAGAGAGTGAGAGATACTGCTCAAAAGAATTAAAGGAAGGGGAGGCACATCCATGGAGGGTCACACAGACCGCTACAGGCTTGACAAAGGCACCTTGGCTGCCATTAGGTATCAGGATGAAATCCTTGGACCCATTGTCAGACCCTATGCTGATACAGTGGCTCCTGGTGCACAACAATTCATGGCCTCATGTGGTGAGAGTATGCAGGCAGATTCCTGGAGGATGAAGGAATTGATACCATTGACTGGCCAACACACTTTCCTGACCTAAATCCAATAGAACACCTCTGGGACATTATGTTTTGGTCCATGCAATGCCACCAGGTTGCACATCAGACTGTCCAGGAGCTCAGTGATGCCCTGGTCCAGATCTGGGAGGAGATCCCCCACAACACCATCTGTCATCTCATTAGAAGCATGCACCGATGTTGTCAGGCATGTATACAAGAACACAGGGGCCATACAAAGTGCTGCGTACAATTTTGAGTTGCTGCAATTAAATTTTGGCAAAATGGACTAGCCTGCCACAATTTTTTCACTCTGATTTTTGAGGCGTCTTTGAATTCAGGGCTCTGTAGGTTGATCATTTTCATTTCCATCAAACGATGTGGCATTCTTTCGTTCCTAACACATTACCCAGTCTGTATCAGTATAGATATCCAGGAGGATTTCTTTTTCCCATTGAGATCAGATGTGTTTTCAAAGTGTTCCTTTCATTTTTTTGAGCAGTTTATATATATCTATCTATCTATATATAGAGATAAATATAGATATATAGATAGAGATATATATATATTAGATATATATATATATATATATCTATACTATTAAAAGGCAAAGCCCTCACTCACTCACTCACTCACTGACTCATCACTAATTCTCCAACTTCCCGTGTGGGTGGAAGGCTGAAATTTGGCAGGTTCATTCCTTACAGCTTCCTTACAAAAGTTGGGCAGGTTTTATATCGAAATTCTACGCGTAATGGTCATAACTGGAAGCAGTTTTCTCCATTTACTGTAATGGAGATGAGCTTCAATGCCGTGGGGGGGAGTTTAGTGTGACATCATCACGCCTCCCGTAATCACGCAGTACATAGAAAACCAGGAAGACCTCAAAAAGCTGAAAAAACATGCATTATATAATTGAGAAGGCAGCGAAACAATAAGAAGCGGCGAGTGACATATACAACCATATTCATGAGTTCTGCTACTTCAGAAACAAAGCACGATGTAAACCTACACTTTAAATTAAGTTCATAGACAGGCTGCGCTGGCGTTTGTAATTTAGTGCCTGCCCATATAAGGGCAATCCAATAGCAAACTGCCACGGGTAAAGGACTGTGCTTATGGAGAGGAAGATGAGATGGTCAGGGTGGTGTTTGACACAAACTCAGCGAAACTGCGAGAGAAAGTTTTAAGTGCCAGGACTAAGGTAACATTAAATACAGCCATGGACATAGCGAGATGGCACCAGCACAGCTGGGAACCCGATGCATGTACACGAGTGGCTCCGTGAACTGGCGCAGTGCACAGATAAAAGCAACAGTTCCAAAGAGCTGAACAAAACCGAATTACACAATTGAAAAGGCAGCAAAAAATATGATGCATCTGATACATACAAGCATATTCATAAATCCAACTACTGCGGAAACAAAGCACACGTTGGAAAAAGTCAATGTCCGCTAAAGGAAGACAGTGTAAAAAACCCATGCATGCAGTGTGTCAGGTCTCAGATAAAGAAGAAGGCGAGCTGTTTATTGATGCAGTAAGAAGCGAATCGATGAATGAAACCTGTCATCTTTACAGCGATTGACAAACACGGAATGTAACTTGAACACAACACATCCTACAAATACGAACCTGATTGAAAGAAATAATGATAATCAAATCCTTGATGACAGCAACACTCAGTAACACTCACAAAACAAATACTGTATATTGACAGTCATGTTACGTTATTTTTAAAATGTTCCCTTTTCTTTTTCTAGCTTTTTTAACACACTACTTATATATATCCCGATCTACATACTCGAATAATGGATACTTTATTCGCCATCAATGATTGTTTTGGTAAAGCCATACTCAGTGTATTCATTAGATGAGCGGTAAAAAGTAAGAGCGAGGGAGGATGACTTATTGAGGCATGCAGGCTGTAGTGTTGCGTCAACTCTATCTGAATTGCGATCACATTTGAAAAATATATCTTTTCAAGTTCTATTTAGTCCATATGTGTCAAACTCAAGGGCCGCGGGCCACATCCGCCCGCGTGTAATTATATCCGCCCAGCGAGATCATTTTATATACTGTATTATTGTTATTAATGGCCGGGTATATGAAGCGCTGGTAACACAATAAACTACAGATCCCATAATGCAGCGCTTCAGCTGCCTTGCCAACACTTACGCGTTAATCAAGTCTAGCTTATGATGCTGCAAGTTATTGCGAAGCTAGCTCACACGATGCTGAAGAGAAAAGTTGATTCTGAAAATAGAGCCTTTAAAACCGATGGGAGGCTGAGTATATGTTTACTGAACCCGTGTGTCTCATTTGTGGAGCTAATGTGGCTGTAATTACAGAATTTAATCTAAAAGCGGCACTATGAGACAAAACATCAGGGTAACCTGAATGCAATGCAGAAGATACAGAAAGCAAATTAAATAAGAATCTGACACTTCAGCGGACGTTTTACCCGTGCACAATCACAAAGTGATTTCAAGTGAAGCTGCTTTTATGGGAGACACAAATGCACCAGTGCAATTTGCCCCACTTTCCCTGTTGCCAAGTAATGTTAAACCAAGTCGTCACTACGGTGTTCCCAAATCGCACTTTGCTGATAAACTGGCGCACTGAGTTTGCCGGCGCTTTGGTGACTTTGAAGAACAAAAAGTCCGTCTACATGCTCGAACCTTGTGCATGTTTGGTAGCACATATCTGTGTGAGAAGCTCTTCTCAGTGATAAAGACTAACAAAACAGCACACAGGAGTCGACTCACTAATGAGCACCTGCAATCCATCCTGAGAATCTCCACAACACAGAACCTCACACCAAACATAAACGAACCTGTTGCCAAAAAAGATGCCAGGCGTCCAGCTCTAAAATGACATATGAGCAAAGACAACTGAATGATTTGATTTGTTATTGCTGAAAGGAACACATTTTATTTATATTTCTAGGTTTTGTTATGCAGCATGTTCATATTTGAATTTGTATAATTTTGACAGGATATATTTTTATGGAGAGCAAAATATTATAAGTTGTTTAAGG